>NC_056434.1:26990226-27115226 GCF_018296145.1 Oncorhynchus tshawytscha | reverse complement strand
CCGCTCGCACAGGGAGGACCTGGAGGTGAGAGAGATTGGACAGACTGGGGATGGGATGGGCTGGTGGTTTGACAGATTCTGAATGTCTCCGTGGTCACATGATTAGCGCTAACGAAAAATTGTGATGTTGGAAGGTTGTGATTGTTTGTGTCCCCTGAGAAATTGTTACCATGAGAACCCTTGTAAGTTTCCCCTAAGGTAGCTGTAAATTACCATGACAGTTGTGTGAACAACCCGGTTTGTTTTAGATATTTAACTCTCGAACACAAATCTTGAACTTATTGTGTATTTGTCTGAGTTATCGGGTGTGTGTGTGTGTATTTTATTCAAAATGGTTTGTTATGGTATCTACAGTAGGTTTAGTGCATGAAGAGTCTATTCATAATAAGAACACAAAGAAACGTATTCATTTATTCTCAGATTGATCCTAAATGCATCCTCCCTAAGATGAAAACCAAATTGTGTTTTTTTAGGACCCTGTGGCATCAAAAATCTGGGACTGATGGCATTCAAGGACTAGGGTCTGTCTTCTTTGCTTTTCAATATCTCTCTGTCATGCACTAAACCCTGTGTGTGGTATGTGTGTGTTGGATGCGTGAGTGTGTTTGTGTGCGTAGTGAGGTGTCTGTGTGTTTGTGAATCAACACGAGAGCATGTGCATGTATTTGAACAATTTAAAGTATCTGAGTCTGCTTGTTTTAGTGCCTGCATGTGAATGAATGAAGAGAGAGAGAAAGAAAGTTACATGTCAACAGTATTTGTTGAGTTAACACACTGTGTAATGAATGCTTAGTGATAATGTGGGTTCCTTCTCTCTCATTCCCCAAAATCTCATGGTCAGTCATATGAATATGGTTTCTGGATTTTTTTAAATGCATTTTCTGATTTTATGATAGTATGATGTGTGCAGGCCAGGAAATCCTACCAGGGTATAAGCTGGAAGACAGACCCCCCACACACACTCTCCCCCCAGTGCCTAATGGAGAACAGACCTCCTCACACACACACCACCCACCCTCACCCTGCTGCCGGAGGAGTCCGCTGCAAGGCCTGCTGGGACATATCTGCCACAGCTTGGCAGCACATGATTCTGAAGAGAGGGAGAGAGAGGGAGGGAGGGGGAGAGCATCTGAAGGAGTGCTTTCATGTTCACGTCTAGTATTTCCTCCCTCAGTAACATACCCTCAAGCTCCCTCAGGAAGAATGGACTCCTTTCTTCTGAAAATCAATAAGCCATGGAGGTATTATTGGTCAAAGAAAAAGGAAAATGGATGTCTCTGACATGGAGCCTGGAGGAGATAGTCTCAAACAGGATTGTGTGGAAGGTGTGCATGTAGTCAATGTATGACACATCTTCCAACTAAACCCTTTCCATGCCTTTCATTCTCAAATACTGACTGTGGTGGAAAAATGAAACCCCATAATCATTTTCTTCACGTTTTTTTCCATCCAAGTTATGTTGAAATAGCAGAAAGTCGTCTCCTGAACTGCTCTGATTCAGAATTTTCTGATTGGACTGTAGCATTTAGCAAATTCTCAAATTGTTGAATCCCCCTGCTCTGGAGTCCTCTCAAGGAGGGAGGAGGCTGATATTGTTGTTTTTATTTTAGATAAAAGATAATATTTGCAATTGGACAGCACAGGACCCTGTTTTTATGTGATGTGGGCGCCTGGCTCTAGAGGACATTCAACCATTACATTTCTGTGGTCTGAACTTGTGATCCTGTACTCAGTCCACCATAACTCAATAAAGGCCAGCAGCACAATGACAGTATGCCATAAAGTGGGAGCTAGGAGGCCTCTAAAGGGTTTAGAAACCTGTCATTTAGTTCCAGAATCACAGCTCTTTTCTAGCAAGGTTGTCAGTGTCAGCTTTGGGTATGTGTGTCTAAGTAAAGCATATATGGGTAATTCCCATGTTGTGTGGCCTTTGCGTGTTTTGTTCATGTTCTTTGTTCAGGTTTTGTGTTTTTCTTGGTGTCTGTGGATGTGTGTAGGAGCGATACAGGACAGGACAGTGATGGCCATCTAGATGATTGAGGAAGATGAGATGGATGAAGAATAAATAGTACATTTTTTATCAGCCTGGAGCCCCATTCTGCAGGTGGAATTAGAGGATTAATACTCTCCCTCCCCCTGTAATTACGGTAGCACTCCACTCAGGGTTGAGGCTTACTGTAATGTGTATCATCAAAATCATATTCCTTTGTCTGTAGTTACACTTTATACAGTATATTATTATGTATTGAGTCCATGTTTCAGATCATTGTAAAAAGTGTGTGTGACCCTTCCTGATTGATTGATTTTTTCGTTTTGGAGGGTGGTCCACTTCACGTTACATTGTGTGTGGTATGAGAAAGGCTTTTTTCATCGCCCAACTGTAACTGGTGTGTTTTGGCTGAAAGGGGGAACCTTTACATAGACGTTCTTTCCTCTGACTCAAGGACACTTCAAATATTTATTTTCCTTCATTTTTTAACTAAGGGAGCAGCGCACATGTGTATGCGTGTGCGTGCGTGCATGTGTGTGGTTGTTTTCAAAATCACTCTCCAACAACCTAGTAACACTGTGATCGGCCAGTTGATAAAATGTCCTAAATTGACAATATTGCAGTAATAAATAACTACGGTATAATATATATTATTAATTGTTTTGAAGACACTATTTCCGTTAATGATTCTGAAGAGGAAGAATGGATGAGCGTTAGTGTCTCATTTAGGATTAGAGTAGTAGACTAAACCAGACCAGGTTTAAAAGAAGCTATTATGGTGAGTCATTTGGATGACGACTACATGCCATTTCAGCTCAGAGACCTTTACCAGCGTCTGCTTTCTCCCTCTGTCTGTCTGCCTGTCTGTCTGTCTTACATATATCTATGTTGGGAGAGATTTAGAAGTAGACGCATAAACATATGTATCTGTGACAGGCAGACAAGTCATTTTTTATTTTTAAAGCGTGTAATGTTGATGACTCCCCCCCCTTAGCCTCAGCTGGAAACTCTCTGGTGCCCTCTGCTGAATGTACTGCACTCATTGATGCCCCATCTGAGGCTACTTTCAACACATTACACACACACACACACTCATTATGGTATTTTTGGCTGTATTAAATATGTTCCCCCCTCCGACACAGCCCAGGCGACAGCAGGACCCCAGCCCTGGCACCAACATGGGTAACAACGCTGATGATCACAAGATGCGCTAGAGGCCAGCGAGACACAGGGAGTGGGTCAGGGTGATCTGTCCATCATACTATGCCAGTCTCACACCCTGACATCAAGCTGTTAACTGGAGAGACCAAAGTCCACATTGCTGGGGATTTGGGGGTGGGGTGGGGTGGGATTCCTTTTAGTTTTAAAGTGTGGGTTAAGGGGATCGACCCAAACCTCGTTGTCTTCTGCGGGGTTTTGCACTATGTGATACATTCAGTTTAGTCCCCACTTCGCCTTCTGTATGCATGGAGCGCCTATCTATGTTTTCTTTTGTTCCCCTATGCAAAATATTTCGGAGGCACTTTCATTTACAATGCTTTATAAATAGGAAATGACTGGGTGATTATTACATGGAACATTTTGTTCTTAAATAATAACTTATTTTCTAAATTGATATACTGTATTTCTAATGAATCCAAATGTCTGTTTCCATCTCCCTTATTATTTCCCAGAAATGTTGTTTTCAAGGAGCACCTGAGGAGCACTGAGCATACATTAGTTTTTGTTTTTCAAGTTTTGATGATTATTTATTATCAACTTCCATCAGGTAGTTTGGAAGTAGGCCTACCATTAAGTTCAAATAGTTACTATTCAATCACCTATTTATTTTGTATTAATAAAGGACTGTAAACGATTGCCTAAAAGCTATCTCTTATCCTATTATAGCACTATTTTAATGAAATTGAATTTGTTATTATTTTATTCATGTTTCGTTTGAAAGTCATGATGTTTACTTTTTGTATTTCTTTTCTCTATATACATACTGTATTTGTCAGTCTTTCTGCTTTCGTATGGGATGTTAGTAGAATATAGAAAGTTGTGTTCTAGAAAAGTTACTTTTACAAAGAGGCACTTTCTGTCTTCCTGTCTCCTCTTTAATGTTATTGTAACAGTCTTTGAACATGAGACTAGCAGCACAGAGCACACAATGAGGTCAGTGCTGAGCTCGCTCTCTATAAATTGAGGCAAATAGACTTTCTCCTCTGCATTGTTTTTTTATTTTTATTATTCTCTTTATTTCACGTTTCATCCAGATCAGGGTTTATAACGTCTAAGCAGTACATTTCTCCCAGAAAATGATGCAAAGGCACAGCAACATTGTCTCACTAACATACCCAACAGTTTTGTTTCGTATGTTTCAGGTTATCTGAATATCCTTGAGTTTGATCAATTATTTAGCTGTTGTCAGTGTTTCCTTCTCTTCCCCTAGCGGAATAGTTGTAACGGTTTATTCAAATAAAGTTGTCGGTCACACTTTATTTGGATAGTCCCGTATAGATGATATACAGATGGTCATACGTTCAACAAGCTATCTGATGATAAGCAACTGCTTGCTAAAGTTATGGTTAAAGTTAGGTTTAGGTTTAGAATTTAAAATAAGGGTTAGAGTTAAGGTTAGGGCTAGGGTTAGGGTTAGAATTTAAAATAAGGGTTAGCGTTAAGGTTAGGGCTAGGGTTAGGGTTAGGTTTAGAATTTAAAATAAGGGTTAGAGTTAAGGTTAGGGCTAGGGTTAGGTTTAGAATTTAAAATAAGGGTTAGAGTTAAGGTTAGGGCTAGGGTTAGGGTTAGGTTTAGAATTTAAAATAAGGGTTAGCGTTAAGGTTAGGGCTAGGGTTAGGGTTAGGTTTAGAATTTAAAATAAGGGTTAGAGTTAAGGTTAGGGCTAGGGTTAGGTTTAGAATTTAAAATAAGGGTTAGAGTTAAGGTTAGGGCTAGGGCTAGGGTTATGGTTAGGTTTAGAATTTAAAATAAGGGTTAGAGTTAAGGTTAGGGCTAGGGTTAGGTTTAGAATTTAAAATAAGGGTTAGAGTTAAGGTTAGGGTTAGGTTTAGAATTTAAAATAAGGGTTAGAGTTAAGGTTAGGGCTAGGGTTAGGTTTAGAATTTAAAATAAGGGTTAGAGTTAAGGTTAGGGCTAGGGTTAGGTTTAGAATTTAAAATAAGGGTTAGAGTTAAGGTTAGGGCTAGGGTTAGGTTTAGAATTTAAAATAAGGGTTAGAGTTAAGGTTAGGGCTAGGGTTAGGGTTAGGATAAAGATAGGGTTAGGGTAAGATAAATCACAGGAATACAGGTGTGTATGTTATTCAGTTTGAACAGTGATGGATTGTACAGTCTGAGGCTCAATATTTGAAATGAAAGGAAAAAGTTAAGGTCAAGTCTAGCAGCAGTAATGTACTGGTGGTTTTCCACCAGTCATTTGTAATGTATCAGCTCAGTATTTTATTCAAAGTTCATTTGCTTTAATTTGAATAAAGAGGAAAGGTGGAGGAAGTAGCCTATGTTTTGTAAAGGGATGAATGGTAGACATCAAGTTGTAAGATGTGGATGTGCAGGTCAGAAATAATGGGGTTTAGGTGGACAGTGGGAGAGGCAGGAGTTTGTCACACTTTGCTGGGGAATCAAGTTCTAATTTCATACTGCATGTGATTGTATTTCCTTGGATTATGTTCTTAGGTTTTTATCCTAAATACTTTCATATCACATACTTGCATAATGTTTTACATCCCACTAATGATGCAGTTCTTTTGCATTTCTAGCTCATTAAAACAATGTGTATGGTCTTAGCCTGTTGCTTTAGTAAATCAAATCCAATGTATTTATAAAGCCCTTCTTAGATCATCTGATATCTCAAAGTGCTGTATAGAAACCCAGCCTAAAACCCCAAACAGCAAGCAATGCAGGTGTAGAAGCACGGTGTGACACCTCAAGTTAGCATACCAATGTAGGGAGCAGGAACGAACAGGTATATGCTACCTTCCACAGTGATGTTTATGCAATGTGTACAGTATTTCACCATTTTCTGAGAGCTCTATTTCAAATGGTTTGTTTGATATATACTCCAGTGTATAGGGTACCCGATTAAAGTATCAGTGCTCTTGAATAGAATTACAAAATGTATTGGACACTCAGAAACTAACTGGCCTACCTCCAGCTACAACCAAAAACAAATAGAAATATTGGGTATTTATTACTTCTCGATTTTGTGAACCTTTATTTGATTGAAATGTTGGTTAGATAGTACAATATGTTTGCATGAGGTCAGGAATGTCCAAAGAAACACTGCAGTTATGACAAATCCCAGCCTTGATTCCCAATATAATTCATCTTTCCCTTCATGTGTAGGCCTACTCCCCTGAGTCCCAGTTAGCTGTAGCCCTGTCTGAGCTTCACCCTTCACTTAATGCTGGCATTAAGGCAAGTTACACACCAGAGAATATTTCCTAGTTTGCTCACTTAAAAAAAAAGGTTTATTTTCTTATTTGTTTTAAGTTATTGATACAGGTTGACCTTTGTTGTGTTCAGGTTATGCTATGAAGAACTGTGTATTTCTGTGTTTAATGGCCTACCTTTTAAGATTTTACTGAAGAATTTAGTTTTCTTTCTTTCTGTTTTATGGTTTAGCTTGTTTAGCTTGTTTTGTTAAGGGGCAATTTAAATCTGAAGTGTTGAATTTGATGTGTTTCATAATAAACTTGTAACAAACGATTTACTAGGTCTTGTGCATTTTTTAAGAATCACCATTGCCAGAAACACTAATTTATCACTGACTTTATGACTGTCTATAATTTAAAGGCTGTCTGCCTCTCTTTGAGGTTATTTTGTCCTATGAATAATTACTATGCTCAACAAGTTGCTAGTCTCAGGTCTAGCCAGGTCGATGTGTGCTCCGAACTTGAACTCAGATAATCTTTCAAGTATGGCATTGTTCAGTCACAAGACTCTGAAGTTTGTAAACACATGAAATGGTAAACAGAACTCATCACCCGAGTCAGACACTCATAACAGGCAATCTTACAACCATGAACTACCAGCAAACATGATACCAGTGCACCATGAATAGGCTACACCTGTATGCTCATTGAAGTCAGCATAATAAACATTTAAGTCGAATAGTTTAGTTTTATACTGTATCTGAATATTAATGAATAGTACTTAAATTGCACAATGTATATAGCCTGGCCATAGACAAGTTTTTGATTAGCATACAGTTTGATGAGAAATGATTCGTGTTAATTGCACTAATTATAGAAATGTGCAAACATAGACATGTTCACATAGATATTATAGCCTATAATTTAAACATGATAAGCGAGAAAAACATATTTTGAAGAAATATGTTGGTCAGCTGACCAGGAAGTGGCTGTTTCTTCACGACACACAGGAAGTTGAATAATCAGCTGATAGTGGTGGTGTTTTGTTGGAAGTTGCCGTTGTTTGTGAAGTGTTTATATTCCTTTCTCTTCAATTCACGATAAAGACACAACAAACGAAAAAAGGAATTCGATGGACATTTAAATATTAGGGATGTTATGAAAATTAGCTAAGTGACTCACTGTTACAATTTCAATTCATAGCTAGCTAGATTGCTGTTGAATCCTCGGGAAGAAAGAAAACAGCAACGTAACGTCAGTCAACGGGTTTGAGACGTTCTTTGTTTTTGTTTTGTCAGACAGAATTGCAGTATTTGGTTTCTTCTTTTTGAACATCGTTTTATATTTATTTATAATTGTGCGTGGATTTTGATAACAATAACTATACAGGAGAGCTAGCTAGCATAGCTACAAGTCGCCGATAATTGTTGTCAAGCTCCTGAGTTGTCTAATCAGAAGCGAGACAACAGAGCTGTTTAGATAGTGACGAGTGTGGAAAGATTTCAGACTAGCTAGCTAGCTAGTTGTTGTGGTGTGACCGTCATTTGCACATCACTCAGTTAGCTCAACTGCGACCTGTTGGTAGAGTTATATGTCAGCCACCAACCTGTAATTCTCAGTTAGCTTTGTGTGCAATTTAGGAAGTTTGTTGCGCAATTCCTGAATGCCAACGTTGTCAGCAAGGATCTCTGGTCCAAAAGTATGGTAATAGCAATGTGTCGTAACTAAGTGTTGGAGTGTCTTGGCCTCTGAGAAGGTGTCATTTGTCCCACTGTCAATATATTTCAGGTTGTTTTATGTAAACCCGTATTGTGTATGCCTATGAATTAAGTATTATTTTATTGTGTTAATAGCTTCATGTTGTGTAGAAACCGTGCAATTGAAAAGGAGTGATTTAAGAAGAGAAGGATCAGGCAGTCTAATATTAAAGAACAGTCCAGTTCTGGCACAGGCACAGAACCTCCTTGAAAATCCTTCTCCCTACTTGCCAATGCTGGATCTGGAAGTTGTTCCTGAAAGATCTTTAGGACATGAGCAATGGGAATTCGCATTAGGTAAGCGACTCAGAAGATAATAGGTTATTTGGTATTTCTTCATCCAACAACACACCATAAATGTTTTCCCTGTCCGTTATTTGACATATTTGTTTGTAATTTGTAAATGCAGACTAAATCTATCTCGTATCTTCTCCATCTTTTTGTCACAGGGATGCCATTGGCCCAGGCCATTTCCATTTTACAGAAACACTGCCGCATCATCAAGAATGTCCAGGTTCTCTACAGTGAACAAGTAAGAGATGAGATGACTGCTCTTTGATATGATGTAGGGTGTGGGCTGTCAGATTAATGTGACATATTCTTGATTGACTGTACCCTGTAATTACATGTTATCTTTCTGTGTTTCTAGATGCCACTCAGTCATGACCTCATACTCAACTTGACTCAGGATGGAATGAAACTGCTGTTTGATGCCTGTAACCAGAGACTGAAGGTGAGGGAGGGGTGCTCTCGTGACTTTAGACTTCATTCAGTAAATACTGTATGTTGAACACTAATCACGTCTCTTGTTGCTGTAATGTTTAGGTGATTGAAGTATACGACTTGAGCAAAGTGAAATTGAAATACTGGTGAGTGATCATCTGTTCCTAGTGTGAATAGCTGTGTGAGTATTAACAAATGTATATGTGAGCGAGGTGGGAATTTGTCAGACTGGATTTGTTTATTTTACTTAGTGAGAATAGTTTGTTTTGCACATTGTTTATCTTATGTTGGATGTGGGACTTTGTGCTACTACATATACAAAAGTATGTGGACACCCCTTCAAATTAGTGGCACTTCAAATGAGTGGACTCGGCTATTTCAGCCACACCCGTTGCTGACAGGTATATCAAATCTAGCACACAGCCATGCAATCTCCATCGAAACACTTTGGCAGTAGAATGGAAGAGCTCAGTGTCTTTCAATGTGGCACTGTCATAGGATGCCACCTTTCCAACAAGTCAGTCTGTCAGATTTCTGCCATGCTAGAGCTGCCCCGGTCAACTGTAAGTGCTGTTATTGTGAAGTGGAAATAGGAGCCACAACGGCTCAGCTGCGAAGTGGTAGGCGACACAAGCTCACAGAGTGGGGCCGCCGAGTGCTGAAGCGCTTAGTGCATAAAAATCGTCGGTCCTCGGTTGCAACACTCACTATCGAGTTCCAAACTGCCTCCTGAAGCACGCAAGCCTCAGATCACAATGCAAAGCGTCGGCTGGAGTGGTGTAAAACTCGCCGCCATTGGACTTTGGAGCAGTGGAAACGCGTTCTTTGGCGTGATGAATCACGCTTCACCAACTGGCAGTCCGACAGATTAATCTGTATTTGGCGGATGCCAGAAGAACGCTACCTGCCCTACCTGGTTCGGGCTAGGCCACTTACTTCCAGTGAAGGGAAATCTGAATGCTACAGCATACAGTGACAATTCTGTGCTTCCAACTTTGTGGCAACAGTTTGGGGAAGGCCCTTTCCTGTTTCAGCATGACAATGCCCCCGTGCACAAAGCGAGGTCCATACAGAAATGGTTTGTTGAGATCGGTGTGGAAGAACTTGACTGGCCTTCACAGAGCCCTTAACTCCATCGAACACCTTTGGGATGAATTGGAACGCCAACTTCGAGCCAGGTCCAATCACCCAACATCAGTGCCGACCTCACTAATGCTCTTGTGGCTAAATGGAAGCAAGTCCCCGCAGCAATGTTCCAATATTTAGGGGAAAGCCTTCCCAGAAGAGTGGAGGCTTTTATAGCAGCAAACTGGTGACCAACTCCATATTAATGCCCATTATTTTGGAATGAGATGTTTGATGAGCAGGTGTCCACATACTTTTGGTAATATATTGCAATAGTATCTAAGCCTAAATGGTGTCATTGTCTTGCAGTGGAGTACATTTCAACACTCAGGCTATAGCACCCACTATAGAGCAGATTGACCAGTCCTTTGGTGCCACACACCCTGGAGGTAAGGGAAAGACACTCACCAATCAGCAGATACAACTTGGTTTCTTATTGGTAGTACTGTAGAATGCTGCAAGGTAGGCTTGTGTTTGACCATGTTTTCCTCACTCCACAGTATACAATGCTGCAGAGCAACTGTTTCACTTGAACTTTCGGGGACTCTCCTTCTCCTTCCAGCTTGACTCATGGAATGAAGCTCCCAAGTATGAGGTGAGACTATTACCTGTTCCTGTTGTATTTATCCCTAGTATGCTGTTTTTATCTGACTGGCTTTATAATTTCCTTATAAACCCTGTTTGACATACAGTATCTACCACACTGCAAATGTATTCCGTAACTTGCTCTTCTTGTGGTACCCTTAAGAGTTTCCCTCATCTATTTTTTCAAATTGACTTTACCTGGCTGACAACCCGTAATAGACCTTGTTAACCAGATAAAGTACTAGTCTTTTTGGCTTGGATTATTTGTTAAATAATAAAAAACCCTGTGTCTCAATTTGACCCCATGGGAATTAACAAACTAATTGCTACATCAACAATATGATGCATGAGTATTTGATTTGGTTTTGAAGCATTTGATAATGCTGGAAATACAAAATAAATCTGCCAAAAAATTGCTTAGTATGTATTTTTTTGTGAAAGTGCATTGCTACAGTATAAAGCTGTTGATGTGAGTGCTTGTGTCTCTATATGTTGAATGTGAGCTGTTGAAATGCACACGCCAATCTACTCCCAGTTGTTTTGCTTTGACAGCCTAACTTTGCCCATGGCTTGGCCTCCCTGCAGATTCCGCACGGGGCCACAGTGAAACGGATGTACATATATACTGGGAACAACCTACAGGACACCAAGTAAGAACATAATGTATTCACAAGCACACCTGGAATAATGTATGAGCATGGCAAGTTTATGGGGAGATTGAGGAAGCAGGTGGAGTATAAGGTGAAGGGGAAAATACTGTGTGTTTGGTGAGCTTGTTTACTCCAATGGAAATGCTTCAACTAACACCATCTTCTCCTTTGAATATGGTTAGGTTTAAAAGTATTGCGAGATGTGTGATCTTGGATTGCAGAAAAAAACATGACTGTGACTCACTCTGTCGCTCCTCAGGGCTCCAGTGATGCCCCTTGCCTGTTTCCTTGGCAACGTGTATGCAGAGTGTGTGGACGTGCTGAAGAATGGTGCGGGACCACTTGGTCTGAGACTTCGCATCCTCACTGCAGGTACATAGCAAAGGGACATCTCAACCCACTCATGTCTATGAGTACATCACCATCAGAACTGTGTAATTGAAGCTAATTGTGTTCGGGTTGATATTTATTTTGAGGCTCTCTGAACACATTTCACTGACGGGACTGGAGGACGTAGGTGTTCTTTTTCCGTAGCTCAATCCATCCACAATTCTAATTGGATCAGGCTAGTCTTCTCTCCCTTCCTTTAATTAATTCCTTCCTCCAGCTCTGTTGTTAGGACTGTAATAGAGCCTCCTGCTGGAGCTACAGAATAGTGCTTTCTGCAAGTCCCTCAGTTCCATGCCCTCTCCAGTCCATATGTAAAGCCCTGATGATCTCATCACCAGATATCACCTCTGACAGGCCCCTCCCCTGGAGAGGCTGAGCTAAATAACCTACAGGAGGAGCCATGTACACTATGTACTTGTACTCTACGCCCTTTAGTAGATGGGAAGAGGGCTATCAAAACATGTTAAGTCATCTGAAAGTCTCTTGGAATCCCCCATCCAGTGTTTAGACGTGTGTCTTTTGACCAGCTGTTTTTGTTGTCTCTGGTTTGATGTATTATATGCATTCGTACTGAAATTATGTGCTCCAACAGTTTTGCAACATCAGGTCATATTCAGCTTGGATAATGAGTATACTTGTGTCCTGTTGTCAGGCTGCGGGCCGGGGGTGATGGCTGATGCCAAGGTGCGTGCTGTGGAGAGGAACATCTACTTTGGAGACTCCTGTCAAGATGTGCTGAGCGCTCTGGGCTCGCCACACAAGGTCTTCTACAAGTCAGAGGACAAGGTATGGCCCTTAACTCTCTTCCCTGTCTCCCTCTTTTACCCTGACCCCCTTCTCTCAGACTTGACTTGCTGCTCTCTGTTTATAAACAAGCTCTCTTCATGTTTTGGTTTCCTGTTTCAGATGAAGATCCACTCTCCGTCGCCTCACAAGCAGGTCCCGTCCAAATGCAATGACTACTTCTTCAACTACTTCACCCTGGGGGTGGTAGGTCTTGGTATTATATTTGGGGGGGGGGTAAAGAGAGGGCTTGTCTTTTTTATGTTGACATTAAAGCTCAATGTGCAGTTTTGACCTCTGTTCCCTCTTCCTGTCGTTCTAGGACATACTCTTTGATTCCACCACACACCTGGTGAAGAAGTTTGTCCTTCATACCAACTTCCCTGGTCATTACAATTTCAACATGTAAGTCTCTCTGCCTCAGTTAAGACTGGCACTTTATTGGCCCTTGGCTCAAATATGCAATGTTCAGACATATGATTCATTTGAATGAATGATTTGCAGTAGAGCCATAAGAGGCTATTAACTCTTTAGTGGTTGAAATAATGTAGTCGCAGGACTGAACGGCTCCCCACTCAGTAACATGTAAAATCTCTCAATACTAGATATCATCGATGCGATTTCAAGATT
Organism: Oncorhynchus tshawytscha; assembly: GCF_018296145.1. Classification (NCBI taxonomy): domain Eukaryota; kingdom Metazoa; phylum Chordata; class Actinopteri; order Salmoniformes; family Salmonidae; genus Oncorhynchus; species Oncorhynchus tshawytscha. Next base: position 27,102,220 of record NC_056434.1, on the reverse strand, counting down.
CCACTTGTCATTAAGAAAGGTGAGTTTCTAATCAGCTTTTGTATTGTATTTCCTAATTTTTTTGGTGCTCCTTTTGTACTCTGCCTGTCTCCTCTCTGACCTATGTCAAGTCTCCTCATGTAATCTTGTCTGTGTCTTTCAGAAGCTGCTGATGCTCAGTGGGAGGACTGCATTCTCACTACCTACAGCAAGGTCAGTAATTTGCCTAACTGAATGTTTTCCTACAACATACTGTATATTTTTGATAAAGAGTTGTGAAAAACACCACACAAGCAACTATGTTTAAACTTTATAGGTATCTGTGACTTCATAGAAGCTTTGTGTTCTCCTGACTCACTATGGTTGTGTCTCCCTTAGTGGGATCAGATTCAGGAGCTTCTTGGACACCCCATGGAGAAGCCTGTCGTGCTCCACAGGTAAGAGATGCCTGGGTTAGAATATACATGACTACTTTCCGATGAAGTGTTTTCACTGACTGCTGGCTCTGCAGTTACCAAAAAGGTGTTAATTTTTTCTGTCTCACAGGTCATCCTCGGCAAATAATACCAATCCCTTCGGCTCTACGTTCTGTTTTGGACTACAGCGAATGATCTTTGAGGTAAGAACTTGGTGTGTTTCCTGAGTCGTGAGTGATGATGGCATTAGGTTGAGTAGTACAACGGCCTGTATGTAAACTCTTGTGTCCTAACTGTGCAAACTTGTCGTCCCAGGTGATGCAGAACAACCACATAGCTTCAGTGACTCTGTACGGTGCCCCCAGACCCAGCAGCCGGGTCCGACCCGAGGCCAGCGCCCACTGAACAGCATCCTACTGCCAACCCAGGCTTGGCCTGAGGGCTGTCTCTCCCCTCCTCCAGGCCACACCACAGCACCCCTAGGCTGATCAGAGCAGTGTACTCTGTCTCACTCAATCTCTCACCCACTGCCATGTTCACACCAGAGAGGAGCTCCTCTGGACCCATCTGCCCCACTCTGACAGGCACCTCATCCAGAGGCCTGCTAAATCCTTACGTCAGTCTTCATCCCACCCCCCTCCCACCTCTGACTTACCCTGTCCCAATGGTCTTCATCATCAAAACACTCATTAGATGTGTTTCATCAAAACACTCATTAGATGTGTTTCATCAATGCACATTTGTATGCCGGCATGCACAAACACATGCTCACCTGCATACACAAATGAGCACCTGCGTGCATGTTATAGTTTTTAAAATGACTTAATACATGCTTGACATGCACACATATATCAGAAACTGATACCAAAATCATTTCAATCCTTTCTCCACTATATGTTCATGTTACCTGTTAATACACATGCATATGGATGCAGGCTCATCTCATATCTGCAGCACTAGCATAACAAGTACACCATTACATACACAGACAGTTACAGAAATAAACATGCATGCACACAGACAATTGCATGAATAGAGAAGTTGTTGTTTTTAAAAGGAGAGTGGTAAAAGATGACTAGCACAAACTGGCCTCCCCATGGAGGGTCCTAGTGCTCTGCATGCTTTGAGGGGGAACTGTCTTGGCACATGATCAAACACAGACACATATACTGGTCCACATACACCACACAAACACATTCATACACTCATGTCATGAACAAGTCCTCAGCATAAGCCACCTCCTATTGCAAGGCCGTAAATCACTAACTGCATTTGTAGTTAGTTTTGTTTTGTGTTTATTTGCCAGGACCGATGGAAACATTTGAACATTTGCACTAAGATACACCCTATTTACTTTCTTGTTGTTTCCTATCCAGTGAGGAGTATTGTGCATTTTATTTCTATTAGTGATGGCAGAGGAAAGGCTCCAGCTCCTCTATCCCATGACTGACTTCCTTTCCTTCCACATGTACAGTATCCCCTCCACTGTCCACTGCTACCCCTGTCTTTACTGCCTTCCTCCCCATGCTATCTCATGATTTCTCTCTTTCCCCCTCCATCTCTCTCTCTTCACAGGAGATACCCAAATGATTCCCTCAGATTTACTTCATCATTGCTATCATTCTTAATTTTAAAAAAGTGTTAAATTGCCAAAAGTTTTGCCAAAGATGGTTCAGCATGTTTTAAGTTATCCAGACATTTTAGTTTGTCAAAATTGGACCTTTTCCTAAGAAGAGCAGACATTCCCTCCTAAACAATATTTTTTTTAAAATTGTAGGCCCCTGACCCATAATCCTAATCTCTCCTAAGTACTTCTTGAGTATATAATCTTTATTATTTGTGCTTTTTAATGCAGATATTTTATCATTCAGTTTTTAGTCTCCTGAGACTCCTCCCTATGTGTAGCAGGTAGATTTGGGACTATGTGCAGCAGCAGTCTCTTCTGGTGTTTTGTACAGATTTGTAAATAGTGTGCTCTTTTTTTTTGTCATTTTAAGCTAATGGTACAATGTGGGTCTGAATTGTTTTAAGGTCAGAGCACACACCAGACGTGACACTTGTATTACTTAGGAATTCTGTTTGATGTCTCCCTAGTGGAGAGAACAGTGGCGCTCCTAAGCCCTGGGCCTGGAGGGTTCATTCATCTCTCTAGTTCAGCTTTAACCACTTAGTACTAGAGACAGATGCTGAAGATGGGCTAAAGCTGAGACAAGGAGGGGTTACTGTTGGATAGGGAAGGGAGCCCTGTACAGTCTATGATGTTTAGAACCCCTGGATGTGTGTGTGATCAGTGTTACAGTGGGTTGATCGTGTTCTGGTGCTAGATCAGAGGTGTGACTGAGGCTTATAAGTGTGTGTCCTCCTCCCATCTTGTGTATCTATCTGCCATCATGTCAGCCCCTGTCAGACCAGCCCTCCAGGCCTCAGCTTTACAGCGTGTGATGCAGGCTTATTACATGGGCATTGTTCATTCTGTTACATTGACTTGTTTCATGAGTTGCGATTGGGGGGGGGGGGAGCCCTGTACTGTTGTTTTTAATTTTATCCCTTGCTTTGTGCAAGTTGAATAAAAGGGTAGAATGACTTGTTAAAGTTGTGCCTCATCTCCCACCAAGCCTGTCTTGACTTCTCTCTGTAAATTAAACTAGGCTATAGAACTGCATTGTGTATGACTTGAGCATGAAAAGTTAACATGGTTGGCTGACTGTCACCCATAGTCATCATTGTCCTCTTGCTCCAGAAAACATAACAGTAAAGAGTAGATTAAAGACTTGGGTCACTATTCAATCTGTATCGCTGAAGTGTTACAGCTAGCACGATAAATGTAAAGGTAATTCATTTTCAATTACTCTGTAACTCAACTTTCTCGATATGGATTGAATAGAGCCCTTGATGTAGAGGTCCTGAGCTCAGTCATGAAGGGCATCGCTGTCATCCTCATCACATATCCCCCTGGTATTCTGATTGGAAGATTTGCACAGTACACAATACATTGTTTTGTCTGGTCTTATGTTATCGTTGCAGGACACAGAAACATGTATATCACTCTGAACATCTCACAGCAAGACAATGGTTATAACATCAGTTTGAGCACTCACTGGCCAGCCCTTCATGACCTGAGATGGATACACAGACTGGTTGTGTTGGAATTCAAATACAATGCACACTCAGCTTTGAGCGAGAAAACAAATGCAACACCACCAATGTTGCAGTGATGTTTCTGGAATGTTACTGTTGAGAGTGAGTAGCTAGTGTGCTGGGCTGTGCTTGCCCAATCTCAGGTGGACATATCAGATATTTTTTTAATGCCAGGAGCAAGTGAATGCTTAAATTTCATCAGTTGGTTTTAGCTATTTTATTTCCTCTGAGGTAATCCTATTTTTCCATTGGAATGAATGAATGGTTGTCCTTAAGATTAGAAATGGACAACTTCAGTTTAGTGTAATACTCGTATTAATTCTATGTATTGTCTCCCTTTATATTGTGTGTTATCCTCCTCCCCCAAAGTAATTATTTTTGGTGGATTCAGTACAGTTAACCCATTTCTGGAAATGGGAATTATCCTTAATTAAACTTGTGAATCAAATTCATTGGAATGTGGTGTTTTATATTTTGGATACCTTTACTTCTGTACAATAAAGAACATGTATAGATCAACATTATCAAGCATGTCATAGAAAGCAATAACCATTACTGTGGTGAATCAGAACGGTCTGCTTAAAGCTTGCACAATGCTTCCGACTGAAACGATGCAAGATTGCTGTGATAAATTTAGATGAGCTCCTCATTAAATCTACTGAAACTCAACATTTATAATTTTATAACACTGCTCATTATGAATTCTGTTAATTAAAAATAATCCTGTTACTGTGTGTACAAAAAGGATATGAACAAATGGATGTAATAAATATGACACAAAAAGTATTGTTTTATTTATTTACTAAGAGCAAGAAAAAGCAGTACATGCAGTTTTTCCACCAGGGACAATTTCAGAGTTAACAGATTGCTTTCTATTTTCATATCAACAGCATGTTGTGTAAAGAAAGCATTTGGACTACAGTTGGAGGTATAGCTGAACATACAAGTTTAAAAAGGAACACCATGTATGATTTCTGATTATCAGAAGTATTGTAAATGATAGCACACCACCCACCCACTCATGTTCAGGCTTTACTCTGAGCTTTGGTTTGTTGCTTGGTGATTGTCGTCTTCAGTGTCTAATTATGAATTTAAAAAAAGAGGTGCTGTGCACTTAAGGTGTGAACTGTTTCTTTGTGTTCATACCTCTGCTGGAACATTTCTAGGAAAGTTCCCCCAGAGTGTGGAACTATATAACAAGGTCCCTTGGGGACTTCCTACCACAGCTACAGTTATTTTTTGATTGAACCTTTATTTAACTAGGCAAGTCAGTTAAGAATAAATTCTTATTTACAATGACGGCCTACCAAAAGGCAAAAGGTCTCCTGTGGGGACGGGGGCCTGGTATTTAAAAAATACAATATAAATATAGGACAAAACACACAACACTACATAGAGACCTAAGACAACAACATAGCAAGGCAGCAACACATGACAACACAGCATGGTAGCAACACAACATAACAACATGGTACAAACATTATTGGGTACAGATAACAGCACAAAGGGCAAGAAGGTAGAGACAAGAATACATCACGTAAAGCAGCCACAACTGTCAGTAAGGGTGTCCATGATTGAGTCGTTGAATGAAGAGATTGAGATAAAACTGTCCAGTTTGAGTGTTTGTTGCAGCTTGTTCCTGTCGCTAGCTGCAGCGAACTGAAAAGAGGAGCGAACCAGGGATGTATTTGCTTTGGGGACCTTTAACAGAATGTGACTGGCAGAACGGGTGTTGTATGTGGAGGGGGGAGTGAGGCCTAAGAGGGTTTTATAAATAAGCATCAACCAGTGGGTCTTGCGACAGGTGTACAGAGATGACCAGTTTACAGAGGAGTATAAAGTGCAGTGATGTGTCCTATACAGTTGATGCATTGAGCTTTGCCTCCCCTAACTTCCCTTTCAAGTCTACGTACAGGTGTAATATGTGTTATCACACACAACGATTCATAATTGACAACACTGTAATGTACATTCAATTTCACAAAATCAACCTGGCACATGCTTCAGTCAATATTGACCTTATTGAGGCTCTGTGCAAAAAATACAAAAATGAATTCAGTCATACTGTACCTAAATGGAGCAGGGATATTTGAAACATTACCACCAGTATACAGACTGGTTTTACATCCAGGATGTTAATGAAAAAGATAACATGTTTTCTTTCTTAGAAAAGGAGTACATTTACAATGGCTGTAAACTTTTAAGCAAAAACCTCAAAATAACTAGCAAACATTCAATCACAGCTTCCATATCCCAATGGCTTTCACAGTGTAGTCACTCTGATCAACTTAAACCAAACCCCTCAATGCTTTAGAAACACTTTAACATCATAGTCCTGTTCCACTGTAGTCTCTGAGTCCTTTTGTCCTGTTGTCCCGAGTACCTTGCCCCTCCACTTGAAGGGCCACAGGGTGGGGGTCGGGTTACCGTGACAGCTCGGTTGGGGGTCATGCAGCAGGTTCCACATGAGCCAGATCTGTGGCACTGTCAGGCTGTGTACCACCATCAGCTCCCTGTAGAAACAAGGGTCAAACACCTGGAGGTGGGGAGCAGCAGAGGGGCGCACAATGCCAAACATACGAAAACCCTCATGGTGTGACGGTTTCACTCCAATTCTCTGTAAGCACATGCCTAAGAACACATCGTCAATAGGGAATAGTTCTACCTGCTGACACGCTTCACTCAGCTGCCTGGCGGTGTGACCAGACATCACAAAGCCTCCCCCTCCAGCTTATGACGGATACATTGTCTGGCCGTACACAAACTCAGGCACAAAGTACTTGCTGCTGTGCCGGCGGATGGGGCGGGCATGGTGGATTATATCACCCACAAAGAGGTCCTTATCAGGCTTCTGACCCTTCACCATCTCCAGAATGTTCTCAATATTCACATAGACATCAGCGTCACCTTTGAAGATGAACTGGACATTGGAGCAGCTGTCATTCACCCACTGGAGGAAGTGGGTCTCTTTAAGTGTCAAGTTGAAAAATGTGTCATCAAAGTCCCAGAGGAGAATGTCCCCAAAGGTGTGGCTCTCGTAGGCAAGGAGCCGGTCCCAGAAAGGCAGGGCGGTCTTGTTCCTGGGCACCCCAAGGAGGAATACAGTCTTTACTGTCTGCCCATCCTGGAGAACACCCTCTCTTCCCCAGGTGCGCCGCACTACCTGTCTCCTTTCAAAGTCTGCCACTACTGACTTGATAGCAATGAGCATGTAGGGCTCGCCTGAGCACTTCCCTAGCTGGTCCATCAGCAGTATGAAGTCCCGGTTGTCTTTATCCCTCAGGTAACCCTCAAAGTCAAAAGGTGGTCGTGTGGGTAAAACCGGAACAGCCTTTGTCCCCTCATCTTTCTTTGACTTAGATTTGTTCTTGGCCTGAGGTTTGGATTTAGACTGAAGTTTGGACTTGGGGTATGTCTGAGACTTAGAATGGGACTGATGCGGAGACTGGCACTTTGTCTTGTCTGGGGGCGTAGAAAGGACCTGTTTAGTTACATGGCTCTCTGGTGGGGGCCCTAAAAGAGCGCGGGAGCTTGTACAGCCCTGCTCTATCTGCCAGGTGTCCCAGGTGGAAGTGAAGCCTTGATGGGCATACAACATCAAACAGAGTAGCCCCAGCATGAGCAGGGTGCACAGAACATCTTTTATATGAATTCTCCTCATTGTGTCCGACTGAACCTATTTCCCTCTGATTTTATTTACCACTCTTTTCCCATTGATCTTTATTTTCCTCTCCCTCAGGATCTGAGATCAGAAAGCGTGACACAGCATCCTGGGAGGATTTCATAATACTGATCATCCATGCAAAGGTTTTCCGGATGTTTTCCAACCGGATTGTTTCCATTCATTGAGTGAACATAATGACAGGAAACAGTTATGATCCTGAGGTCCTGACGATTTATTCTCCGTAACCCAACACTCTGCAGTCTTGATGTTTCTCCTGCAGTATGTGAGGGGTTTTCCCTTTAGTCCATGACACTCATCTCATCTCATCAGCAGGCTCTGCTCCTTGATATGAAGATATATCACATAAGTATTAAACATAAAAGGAGAGGAACAAAAGTACATTTTATATTTTACTTTTATATTTACAGTTATTTACATTGTATAATTTATTTTCTGTTTTTCATTTAAGTTATTATTAATAAATGATCTCTGCAGTTGCAATCGTTCAAACTAATTTCCCCAAATTCCCAGAACTATTTGCAAGAATAAATCTTCCTATAGCAGACACGCCCACTACGGTTTCCCGATTACGATTGAATTTAGGTTTAGGAGTGTTTTAATTATGCATATTTTGTACAACAGCCGAAGCTGTAACATGTGTTTACCAAAACAACATGCAGAGAGAACATTCACTAATTGCGTCTGAGGCATATGTCGATTCTGATACGCTCGCAAGAAAGGCAGGCCTGCTCTCGGATCAGTATTCTCCCTTTCAAATCTTACCTACAAATCAGCTCCTAGAGAGATATCACCTATGGCTACAAATATTGCGCCAGCTTATTCTAATGCTCACCCTAAAATAATGCACTAAATCAAGAGGTTCCACATCATTAAATATATTGAGGCAAAAATTACAGACAGTAACGTACAAATAGCTAAATAAAACTAAATTGAATAAACATGACATTTATTTTAATATAATTGAAAAACAGCACATTGGTATACGTAGCCAATCTGTATTCGAATAGACACCGCGGTTTTCATTTAATCATATTTGTATCCTTCGCATTTAGTAACAATTGCAAAGAAATTGGAAACCTTATATTTGTAGTCACAGTCTCTTTAAAGTTATCTGTAGTCTCAGAAAGACAAATAAACATCTGGATTTTGTTTAGCGGAGATCTTCTGTGTATAAAGTGAGGCGGAAGGACAAAAAAACATCTAATGGACGACCCACTTAGCTGTTCTACGACTGTTCTGAGACAGTCGTTAAATAACGAGCGTTTTCAAGAGTAACTTTACTGATGGATGGTTTTGGAAAACGGATTTGACGATGTTCCTACGAAAGTTCTAACGATGAATTTAGCCTTAAAATACGTTTGGGAAAACGGACCCAGACCATCTCCCAGTTGTCTAGCATTCAAATGACACCTCAGAAGAAGCAATGGAAAAACGTGATTCCCTAAAAACACGCCACTTTCAATACAGCTACCACCGGAAATGACGTTTTCGTAGCAGGTTGGGAGAATTTATGAAGCTGGTTAGGAGAAATAACGTAGCAGTTTAGGATAATTAGGTTAAGGTTAGGAAATTGGGTAAGGTTAGGGTTAGATAAAACGCTCTCCTAACCTGCTACAAAAAGTCACTTCTGTAGCTGTGCTCCATCGAAGTGGGGTGTTTTTAAAATAAAATGTTCCAAAACATTTCGAAGAATGACTACATTGACATTCCCTCTTATAGGACGTAGCCCCAAATAGGAGGGGGCGTGTCGGATCTTATGTTAAACTGTACATAAGATTCCTAAATAGAAAAGCATGTCCTGTGTTCATTAGAACATAGTGTTCCTAACGTAATGCTCATATTAATATCCTTCATAAATGTAACTATCGGTTAACCATGCAGTTTATAGCTTGAAAAAATGCATCTTTGAACAAAACAACTAAACGTATTTTACGCATTTTGCACATGCTTTTACCCCCAAAGGAATAATTGTGTTGCATATATTATATATCCTACCATGACGCATTACATTTACATGTAATTGCCAGACTGTTTCATATTTGCATATCACAGGGAGCCCTATATTGAATAACCGCGTTTGTATTGTAATCAGTATACAGTATGTGTACAAAGTATCCTGCACATCAGTCATCATACTTACCACGACAGATTAAAGTCACCAAAGCAATTATATAGCGCCACTGCCAAACCCGGGAACATCTGGTTTCTGTATGAAATCTGCAGTCTCAGACTGTAGGAAAGCTGGGGTCCAACCTGGGTCCAACATAAACGAGGTTTAAAATTGAGAGAAAACACATTAAATGAATACAGACGTACTTGGTTTGGAGGCTCTGTAAGAAGGAGTTAACTTTTGGAGAAATGTGCAAAACTGGCACGACACCGTTTTAACCGTGTTCTTTACACTGGCCACGTGACACGTGTGGGAGTCGCAGGTTCAGCTAACAGCTAAGCAACTGGAGACAGACTCCCAAGAATTTGGAGGAAGGGGAAGGGGGCATAATGATGAAGACCTAGCATACTTATTTGTCCGACAGTGTACTTTTATGGTGGTGATCGTTGCAATATGGGACAATCTGTTCTTTTAGCCCTTAGCGGTCTTAAATGGCTGCAATTTAGAAGCAGGACTCACTTCGTATGGTGAGACAGACATGAAATACATTTATTTAACCGACAAGACTTGAATACAAATACTACAAAGAAAAACTCAAAACACAGAAACATTAAGTTATAAGACAGTCATTTAATTTAGTTACATTTCTTTCTGCACACACATAATACAGTTCCCTGTCTATTTACAATCTACAAAAAGTAAACATGTATCTCACTCTGCTGGTCCCATTTAACATTCAAGGAGTATAGTTCTTTGGCTACAAAACAACATATACAAGTTGACAGTTACTCCCAACCACTGACTCCTCTAAAACATCACTGCTGCCCAATGGCACCTGGGGGTCCAGGTGAGGCCTGTTTCTTCTTCTGGCCAAGCCACTAGAGAACTAGTCTTTCTTCTCTCATGTAAAGCCTCCCCCCATTGTTCCCCCAGACTGGCCTCTCAGGGATTCCAATCCCTTCAGGATTTCAGGCAACCAGAGTGCGGTGCCCTCAGGAAGAGGCTGTGCCTGCTTTCATGATCTTGAACAGGACGTTGACATTGTTGTTTTTGATAGCGTCTCGGCAGGCTGTGATAACCTGATTCTTTGGCTTTCCCACTGAGAGAAACAAAGAGGAAGAGAGGTTAGCAGAGATCTGAAACCTTTAAAACACACATTAAATTCTCTTCAAACCTGATGCTTCACTAATCTCCGTCAACCCCTACTCACCTCTCAGTCTCCCTGCCCTCTGAATGGCCTGGTTGACAGACTTAAGGCAAGCGAGGAGAGCATTGTGATTGTTGGATCGGATCTTGTACTCATTGATCAGGTCTCTGTTCAGGTCATAGAGCTCAATGTAGCGCTTCTTCATGTTCCTTCTGTCAGGCACAAAGAAAGATGAAGGGATTAAAAAGAAAAACAGGTCATTATCACCTTATCGAGCCATGCAAATTAATCCTACAGAAAAATCATGGAGCTGGTGGTTGGTGTGTTGTCACTCACATGTCACCCATGAGCCGTGCGTCCTCTGCCTGCACCAGCATGTTACGGATGTGATTAGAATGATCTGCTATGGCCGCCGTCAGCTTTTGGTGGACAGAGTGATAGTCATCTACCTGTTAAAACAATTGATTACAAAAATATGTTAGGCCTACCACACACAACAATGAGAGAAATGGTTGGTAATGAGATAAATACTATTGGTGTGGAGGCTGAGGTGGGGAGTTTACCTCAGTTAGGGTCGTTCGCAGCTCCCCAAAGTATGTGGGGAAGTCTGCCTCTGCCTGTAGGTCCTCTATGGCCAGGAAGGAGGCCAGTGATTGGACTAGATCCCCTGCCAGGTCTATGTCATCTGTGTTTAGTGTGATCTGATTGTAAAGAAAAGGGCAGGTGAAGGGTCCATTTTGAAATACTAGAGATATCCTGTGTACAGCGATACGTGTTAGGACATGTAGACATACCTCTCCACTAGTGCTTAGCATGCTGATGGTGAGTAGTCCTCCGCCACGTAGAGAGGTGAATGTCACGTCTGGGGTATCAATGCCCTCTAGTAGAAGGAAATTCTGGTTCAGCCACATGACCACCTAAAGACAGAGAATACAGCCATTTGATAGTGACAGTAACATTACTATGGAGCAGAACCTCAGAAGGGCTCGGGAAGTCACCACAGGTGACAGCACATGAAAGTGTGTGTGTGTATAAGAGTAAGTGAGAGAAAGCGATAGAGTTTGTGCTCACTCTCTGTGGCCTGTCGTTGATGGTGAAGGTAACTTTCCCAGTAGGTTGGGGGGCCTCAGGCTCAACATTAAGATCATACATGGAGAAGCGAGGCAGCTGACGTGTGATCTCAAAGACGTGGAACTGACTGCTGCAGGAAACAGAAGAAGCACAATCAAATTACAAAATAATGGTGTTTTTTATTGGACAGAGGTAAAGTTCCACTGAAACTACAACGTTTGGATAATAAGAGTGAATTTCATTGGCAAATCATTACATTAACACATCCATGCAGAGAACACATCTATGTCTCTTTCATCATTGAAATATGTGTACCTGCTCTTGCCGCCAACAAAAGCTTTGATGTGTAGATCCACAGGGATATCTTTGGGGGGAATGATGGGAACACAGATAGAACCACATAGATTCTGGGCACTGGGATGTACCACATGACTTTCACCCTCAAAAATTCCCTCTGCGAAAATCAGCACGGCTCGAATTATGGTCTCTGTAGAAGGAATGCCAAGAGGTCAGTACCCAGCCCACTTACCACAGTAAGTCACATCAAAATCAAATAACATCACGTTACTGGTCGCATACACATATTTAGCAGATGTTATTGCAGGTGTAGCGAAATGCTTGTGTTCCTAGCTCCAACAGTGCAGTAATAAATACACGAGGCTGAGAATTCTGGAATTATAGGATGGTGAGAGTCATTGGTTTCAATGTGGGACAGGCTGAGGTTTGGTCAGCTTGGTGAGTTTCTGTGTGGTTTTAGCTCTGTGTAAGTGAGCTGCTTACTGGGAATTGATGACAATGTAAATCTAGGGCATGAGTGTGTTAGTGGTCCGTGAAGATGGTAAGGAGGGTATCTGTGTGGGGTGATGGTGTTTACCATTGGGCGTGGAGATGCTGAGCTCTATGTGTGACCTCTGGGACTCCGTGGCAGCTCTGACAGAGAGGACAGTCTGGAGCTGGGTATTGGCTGGTATCACCCCCATCTGGGTGTCCCGTTCTGAAGCTCCTGGGACAGCCTGCTACAGAGACACAGTCACACAGAGGTATTTTACACTATGACACAATCACCATGGGTGTGTAGTCTGTACAGAGTTAAGAGGTGGGAGGATAGTAGTGTTCTCCTCACAGTAACTGAGAAAGTTTGTCTTTGAATGTTGGTCTGGGGTGTGGGTGTATGCTTGTACGTGTGGGCTTTAGCATTATATTCTTATAATATTAACTTCAGAGAGTTTCAGCACATCAATGAATGTAAAAGTGTGTTTGTTTGTAGCTTTATCCTCAAAGTTCTTTCTGTGAAAGTGTTTGTCAGTGTGTGTTCTTAGAAACCTTGGCATTCTCCTCATAGTTGCGTAGTTCCAGTAGCAGGTTCTGCCTGCGCTGACTCAGCTCTCGGATCAGATCCTGCTCCACACTGGAGTCCATCAGATTCCCCTTCATCTCCTTACTGGCAGGCAGGTAGCCACGCACTGACAACCAGTACACAACATATTGGATGTCACTTACTGAAAACATACACACAAATAAACAATATTCAATAGCCATGGTGTTCCACATGTCTTTACCTTCTCCCTCCACAGAGGTACAGATTAGCTGTATCTGTCCATCCATGCGATAGTCCCCTTCCACCACTCCAGCCACAGAGGACGAGAAGTTGTCTTTGAAGATGACTTCACCTGTTCGATCGCTCCGTGCATCAATCTGTAAATGATGGTGAAGTCAAGGGGACTTACAACATTCCTTACACTTGGAGGAAAGGCTGGTGCCAAGTGCCAACCAGTTCCAGACAATGTGACAAAGTGAAGGATTAGAGAACTTTGGAAGACTCTCCTTGATTTGCGCTGTACTCATTTTAACAAATAGGTGCTAAATTGATTATCGACTGACACATCAAGGTGGTTTACCTTTCCATTGGACCAGCCTGTGATGAGTTCTACAACACCGTCAGCGTTAAGGTCAAATGCATGGATGCTCATTGCATGGTTCTTAGACTGCAGGGAGAAAGGGTAACCTTTACTGGCACATCTTTAAACATAAAGCTGGTGCAAGTTTAATATGCTTTGTGTAAAGTGACAGGGATGCATTTAGACAGAAAACTACCTAATATTCAGCCAATTCATAACTTGCAGTACCTTGATTCTCCAGTAGCGGGCAGTGCGGTCATATACACCCACAGTGCCGTTGGCCAGAGCATAACCAAACCTGCTGCCATGCATATGACAGAGGGAGGTAACCGTCTGAATGACACAAAGAGAGAGCAATCAGCATACATTGTCTCTTTGCTGACACACAATGTACTATAAACAACAAGATCATAAAACATAATCAAATAGCATTAGAAACAACATGGCCTCATGCAAGATGAGCAATACCTCATTTTCAGCAATCTCAGACACAAGTTCGTCTTCTTTGAATACCCTAATGTCAAAGTCCTCTGATCCGACAAGAAGCTGTAAACACCAGACAAAAACCCCCACAATATATTACCCATTTTAGGATCTAGTATATGCCTATCTATTTAATAACACAACATCTGAAATTGTTGAGTTTTATATTGCAAAGTATTTGCTTTCATCTTTGGATAAAAAATTAAATGCAACACCTCATTTTTTCCATCACCAGTAAAATCACAGAGCACCAATGATCGCACATTATCCCCCGTGACCTGAAAATGAACCCATAGAAACAGACATCAACAGTTATCACTTTTCTATTGCATAAAATTATTTTTATTTAAATTTCATTTTTGCACAACAGTTCACATAATCAAGAGAGTAAGAGGAACGCGAGCCATACCGTCCAGAACTGGTCATTCCCCTCATAGTCAAATCCTTGCAAAGCGCAGTTTCCTCCGATGATGGCGAGGGGGGACTCAATGTTCCCCAATTTCCCTAAAACAATGGCATTGGCCCCATCTGTCACCTACAGAAAATATGATGTGAAAAAGGACATTACATCTTCATTTGCAACTTTGTATTCAGTTAATGATTCAGCAGGCAGATGGCTTATGTAATACTGCTGCTACAACATAATCATGAGGCTGTATTGATATGTTATAACATTGTGTCCAGTCCTTTGTATTGTCCTTGGTTCACCTCTCTGTAGAAGATGTCAGCATTGTCGTGTACGTCATAAGCCAGCAGGTTTGTCTGGGTACCCACGAGGAGCGTGTCTCCAGTGGTGTTGGGTCCTAGTGTGCCAGCTGTCAGGCAGCTCACAGCCTGGTTGATATTGAGCAGAGAGATGTCCGAATCCTGGGCACTCTGACTCAGACGGTGGGCTGCCTGCCGCTGGCCACGTGTATGAGGGTTATGGATGAACACCTGATGGAAGAGAGAAGATTGAATAACTTCACTGGAGTGCTATGCTTCAATGCATACTTCATGCATACATGTAAATGGAGAAACTATGAAAGAGAACTGAGTGAGGCCATACCTTCCCTGCTTGTGTAGCTGCAGTGAGGCATGGGTGGATCCCATCAAACTTGCCCATTGTAACCATGCGAGGGTTGATTTTATGGTTCAGCTTGAGGGTGAATATAGGCACCAACATGGTGGCACAATCCTACAACAATAATAACCAATCATGGTACATATGGTGTGTGTGTGTATGTGTTCTGCTGGTTGCTTGTTTTGAGATGAGTATGAAATCGAATCATTACTGCTGGAGAAACAAGGATGTTGTATCCCTCTTTCAATCTAGCAGATACTTGCAAACTCCCCTAATGTTATAAACAGCTTACTCGTCGCCCGCTGGGTGTCCCGTTACCTAGCAACACTGGGCAGCTTGTCAAAGCTTTTCATCTACCTAATCCCTGTAGTTTGCTCTCTAGTTAGCTATGTTCATTGGCTCCTCATTATCTTCAAAAATTGCCAACATTAGAAAAACAGATAACTACAAAGATAGCATAGCTATGACCAATTAAAATAATGTTAGTACTCGAGTGCAAAATTTCAGTAATTCACTTTCCCAATCATGAAGACATCCACGACTGGCACAAAACAGTCAGATTGATTGTAACTCATCACAGCTATCTACGTTAACGTTAGCTAACTAGCTAGCATGCTAGCCACCATTTCCAGCTGCAACAAGACACGATATTTTTCAACAACATAAAAAGCATTGCATTTTACGCATATGAATGGAACATGTGATAAAGTGAGATGATATCTTACCGAAGTCCTCGATGTTTAGCTGTCTTTAACTGTCAACGTTTATGGGTTAGCTAGCTACAAAGCATGCTATGCTAACGTCCGAATACAAGGCAACAAGATGCTTTCCCTCTTGCAAATGACGTAACTTGTCACTCAAATCTTCTGAAGTTACTGAGGGGGTTCGATTAATCTCGCCCGGGCGCTCGTGTAAGCGTGTTTTGCACCGCCTGAAAGTTGGTAGCAACCGGGCTGACTCCCGCACATGAGCCAGGTGCCCCGCATAAACACTGAGGGGGTTCGATGAATCTCACCCGGGGAGTCCGTGTATGCGTGTTCTGCACACTGATTGTGTTCGTTTTGAAACCCTGCCGCGTTCAACGAATCAGATAATCGGAATTTCCCGCGTTTCCTAATTCCGATTAGGATGTGAACGCGAAATCAGCTCAAAACAAAGTGATTTAGGTGCACGTGGAGTAATGAGTAGGATTCTGTTTCACATGCAAAAGTGATTGCTTTTGAGCTTTATTCCCAATTAAAACGAGTTAGAAAATTCAAACATGTATTTCATGGACAAAACGATGTTGTAGGCTTCTGAACGATACACCATGATGCCTTGTTGACAAAATGACAGAGCAAGGAGCAGATTTGAGAAAGGCGCTCCTCCCTCCCCGCTTTCGCCTGATGACGTGTGGGGTTTTGCCCGGTTCAACCTTGGTCAGCATAAAATAACTCCCTCACTTTATCGCGAGCACAACACTACAGTACAGTGCTGTGAAGTAATCGTTGAATAAACAGGCTTCATTCAATTCTTCAACAATAAGTTTTAAAAAGGTTTCAATTATTTTTACTCCAAAAAACAAGTTCCTCACCGGGAAAACACGTATTATATTCCATTATAGTATATGTTTCTGTATTGACTATGATTCATATTATGGTAAAGTACATGCTTAACTTTAACAAAAGTTAATATATCTTCATTTTATATGATGAAATATATATTTTTTTATGATAGACTATCCTTGTTGTAGGCCAATGACAGTTCTGGTAGCATCACTATTTTCATTACGGTCGTTTGTAATTAATTGTAGCTGGTACTGTCAGTGACTATTTGTATAACATTGCACAATGTTTGTGGTATGACACAGCTCAATTACACAGGCAGGAGATTCTGGAAAAATACTAACACTCAGTCGACGAGCGCAAAAATACTAACACTCAGTCGACGAGCGCAAAGTGATTCATTCTCATTCGAATGTTGCTCAGGAGTGCTGCCCGTGTGCAAATAAGGGGAGCATGGACATGGAAGCTCTCAACACAGCACCAATGACAGCAAATTCCCCCGGAAAAGTGACAAAAGAACAATTGCCCAACTGTTGTGTACCGTGTGCACTGCGCACAATAACGATGACTGTCCAGTCGAAAACCAGTCAACAATGTAGTGATTTATAGCCTAAATCGTCGTTTAAATCTATTTGTCATAAACACTATACATTCAAATGATTCACGACAAGTTTACATCTAGAATTACATACATTTCTCTCATTCTAATCTATAGCCTACTAGTCCTAGATTAGATATGCCTATAGGCTATAACATTTTAAATCATCATGAATTTGAACAATACATTTAGTGTGTCTGTAAAATAACAATATCTGGTAACTAAACGTTAACGAAAGTCCAGACCCAGTGGATTATTTGAAGGCATTCATAAATAAATAAAAATACTAATAAATGTTTGCATAGTAACATAATGGGTAGACATATTTGAATGAATCAATTGTCAACATGGTAATTAGGCTATGTAGGCTATTGAAACAATAGGCTACTATTCCCTTGATGGGCATGTTTTCGCGCTAGATAATAAACCGTGTGCAAGCAAGCCTATTAATGATCTGTCTGCGTGAACGCGCGACTCTGTTCTGCACACGGCACCTGTCTGCCCCGGACGATATAAAGTCGAAGTCTCGCTAGTTAGAAATTAAAAGCTGACAACACACGACTGACACCCAGCCAAACTACTACGATCCATTCGGATAAAGAAGGGAGTTCAAAAACTGGAAAATGGATCCTTGTGAATGCTCCAAAAGTAAGTTATGTATATTGATCAATTTATCAAGACTAGGCTATGGATACGCCTTAAGCGTATTTCTAAAATCTTAACAGGCTAATTACCAATTACCTAACTCAACTGTTTATTTATAGCTGGATCTTGCAACTGCGGTGGATCCTGCAAGTGCTCCAACTGCGCATGCACCAGTTGTAAGAAAGCAAGTAAGTGGTTCTATTCTAAATCCAACTAGTGTTATTAGGCCAATAGTCTTTTTCTTATTGCTGGTGGCACTTTAAAGCCCCATGGTAAACCTAATTAACCTCAATTGCCTCATTGGGTGGCAACTAAATAGTCTTTGGTCATCACTAATCGCTTATTTTTCGGCCCATCAGGTTGCTGCGACTGCTGTCCCTCCGGCTGCAGCAAGTGTGCCTCAGGCTGCGTGTGCAAGGGCAAGACTTGTGATACCAGCTGTTGTCAGTGAGGCCTGTGTATGACATCACAATGCAGTCCATTCCCTATGACTATGAAGTTGTATCATCTTGAGCATAGCTTTTGTACTTTGTCAAATGTAAGGAAATAAATTGCATGTAACTTATTCAAGTTTCTTTGACTAACTTGGGTTACTGGAGTTGTTGGGCTTTGGGACATAAGAGGTCAATCATGTTGTCTGTGCTCCAAAAAGAGCGACTGCACACTCCTAGGAAACCAGTTTTTCATTTGACTAAAATGGTTAAGTTGAGGCACAATTGCAAGATCACCTTAACCAGCCAGCACAGCAGATGGCGTGACAGCTGACGACTACAAAGCGCAAGGTCTTATTGGAAAATGAGGCATGATCGCTGAGTGTTATAGTCCTTGGTGGAACCAGAACTCTTTAACATGAGAAAGCGTTGGGGAAGCTATTGCTAAAGATTCCGCAGCGCTATTCCAAGTGGGACGCACTGATGGGTTCGTGCTAACTGTGGCCTAAATGGCATCCTTGACTGCAAGAACAAGATGTATGTCAAGTGGCATATAAGGAGATGTATACGGAGGTGAGGTAGGTTGGAAGGGGGTGAGCATGAGTCAAATGGGGGAGGGTTTGTTAAAGTGTGAATTGGAGGTGACGTTTTCAGGTCAGGATGAATAAGTGGACCCTTGCCCTTCGGGTGATCTATTTTGTGGTTTCAGTGTGGGTGTAAAGCGTTTTTTCGGTGTGGGTAACCAGAAGTGGTCTTGAGAGTTTCTGCTGGTCAGAAGGAGCAGGCGCTCCAAATGGGGACAAAAGATATGAATTGTTTCAAGAAAGGTGCGCCATTGAAAGGAGTGATTACTGGGGTAGCAGTGAGTTAACCAACTGAAGGGGGAAGATTCCTGGTGTTTGGTGCGACGTGGAGTGAATGGTGAAACGAGTTCTGTTCTTTTGCGTTTTGATATTGAGTCTTTGCCCGACAAAGTGATAGAATGTTATCCTGTACGAACTTTTGTGCCGAATACATTACGTTACAGGTGTCAAGCTTATGAGCATGAGACATGTGTAGCATTGGGGAAAGTAGTGGTACGTGTTAATTGTTGAGGTGGGGAAATGGGGATCCGAAATGTCCGGTGAGAGGCAGGTTGAGGTTTCCAGGGTTATGGTGCAGAAGTTGTCATGCTGGGGAAGATGGGTCAAGGGGGAGGGATCCTGAGAGGAATGGCGTGTAGTAGATCTGTACCAGTACAGAGCGATAGGACAAGTGATGTTTCATTAAGATTAGATTTATAGCAATGGTTATCAATTGTATTGCAGGGATGGAACATCAAGGTGCAGAAAATTGTTGTGGTGGCAACTGCAGAGGTATTTTGGTGTGCAAACTCTTGACGTCAGAAGAATTACAGGATGTGTTGAGTGGCAGGGTCCCACCCTTTCAAATTTTATTGGTCACATGTGTTTAGCAGATGTTATTGCGGGTGTAATGAAATGCTTGTGCTTCAAGCTCTGACAGTGCAGTAAGATCTAACAGTTTCGCAACATAAACCCAAAATACACGTACATCGAAGGAATGGATGAAGACTTATTTTATTTAACATGAACTACGCAAGTCAGTTAAGAACAAATTCTTATTTACAATGACGGCCTAGGAACAGTGGGTTAAATGTCTTGTTCTGGGGCAGAACGACAGATTTTTTTTAGATTTTATTTTTTTGCACTTTGTCACACTTAAATGTTTCAGATCAAACAAATGCAAATATTACACAGAGAACCCAAGTAAACACAAAATGCAGTTTAGGTGAATTTCTTAAGGGGAAAAAAGCTATCCGAACCTTCATGGCCCTATGTGAAAAATTGTCCCCTAAACCTAAACTGATTGTGCCACCCTCAGCAACAACTGCAATCAAGTATTTGCGATTACTGGCAATGAGTCTTTCACATCGCTATAGAGGAATTTTAGCCCACTCTTTGCAGAATTGTTTTAATTCAGCCACATTGGAGGGTTTGAGCATGAACCGCCTTTAAGGTCACGCCACAGCATCTCAATCAGATTCAAGTTCGGACTTCGACTAGGCCACTTAAACCTTAATTTAGTTTTTTTTAAAGCCATTCAGTGTTGAACTAGCTGGTGTGTTTTGGATCATTGTTCTGCTGCAGAACCCAAGTGCGCTTCAGCTTGAGGTCACGAACAGATGGCCGGACATTCTCCTTCGGGACTTTTTGGTAGAGCAGAATTCATGGTTCCATCAATCACAGCAAGTCGTCCAGGTCCTGAAGCAGCAAACCAGCCCCAGACCATCACACTAACACCATCTTATTTTATTTTTTATTTTACCTTTATTTAACTAGGCAAGTCAGTTAAGAACAAATTCTTATTTTCAATGACTGCCTAGGAACAGTAAGTCAACTGCCTGTTCAGGGGCAGAACAACAGATTTGTACTTTGTCAGCTCGGGGATTTGAACTTGTTTGTACCTTCCGGTTACTAGTCCAACGCTCTAACCACTAAGCTAACCTGCCACCCCACCATATTTGACTGTTGGTATGTTCTTTTTCTGCAATGCTGTGTTACTTTTACACCAGATGTAACGGGACGCACACCTTCCAAAGAGTTCAGCTTTTGTCTCGTCAGTCCACAGAATATTTTCCCAAAAGTCTTGGGGATCATCAAGATGTTTTTTGCCAAAAGTGAGACGAGCCTTTGTTCTTTTTGGTCAGCAGTGATTTTCGCCTTGGAACTCTGCCATGGATGCCATTTTTGCCCAGTCTCTTATGGTTGAGTCATGAACACTGACCATAACTGAGGCAAGTGAGGCCTGCCGTTCTTTAGATGTTGTGGGTTCTTTTGTGACCTCTTGGATGAGTCGTCGCTGCGCTCTTGGGATAATTTTGGTAGGCCAGCCACTCCTGGGAAGGTTCACCACTGTTCCAAAGTTTCTCCATTTGTGGATAATGGCTTTCACCGTGGTTCGCTGGAGTCCCAACGCTTTAGAAATGGCTTTGTAACCCTTTCCAGACTGATAGATGTCAATTACTTTGTTTCATCTGTTCCTGAATTTCTTTGGATTGCGGCATGTCTTTCTTTTTGAGATATTTTGGCCTACTTCACTTCGTCAGACAGGTTCTATTTAAGTGATTTCTTGATTCAACAGGTCTGGCAGTAATCAGGCCTGGGTGTGGCTAGTGAAATTGAACTCGGCTTTCCAAAAAATGTGATTAACCACAGTAAATTCATGATTTAACAAGGGGGGGAAATTACTTTGTCACAGGGCCATGAAGGTTCGGATAGCTTTTTTTTCCCTTAATAAATAAAATGATCACTTAACTGCATTTTGTGTTTACTTGTGTAATATTAAAATGTTTGATCTGAAACATTTTAAGTGTGACGTGCAAAAAAATACGAAATCAGGAAGGGGGCAAATACTTTTGTATATGTCAGAGCAGCATTGGACTAAGACTCAGTGGCATAGTATAGAGTACAGTATATACATATGAGATGGGTGATGCAATATTTACAAACAAGTAAAGTGACTAAGATACCATAGAATAGTATAGAGTACAGTTTACACATGAGATAAGTAATGCAAGATGGGAGACATTATTAAAGTGCCAAGTGTTTAATTTCCTTAAAGTGGCTAGTGATTCCTAATCTATGTCTATAGGCAGCAGCCTCTGATGTGCTGGAGATGGTTGTTTAATAGTCAGTGGTTTAGGATAGAATACACTATATACATATGTAACAGCATAGCTTCTGTCCCTCTCCTCACCCCTACCTGGGCTCGAACCAGGGACCCTCCGCACACAACAACTGACACCCACGAAGCATCGTTATCCATCGCTCCACAAAAGCCGCAGCCCTTGCAGAGCAAGGGGAACAACTACTTCAAGGTCTCAGAGCAAGTGACGTCACCGATTGAAATACTATTAGCGCACAACCCGCTAACTAGCTAGCCATTTCACATCGGTTACACATATGAAATGGTAATGCAATATGTAAACACAATGTAAAAGTGACTAAGATACCGTATAATAGTGTGAAGAGCAGTTTATACATATGAGATGAGTAATGCTAGATGTGGAACATTATTAGTGGCTAGTGATCCATTTCTAAAAGTGACCAGTGATTCCTAATCAGCCTCTGATGTACTAATGATGGCTGTTTAGCAGTCAGATGGCCTTGAGAAAGAAGCTGTTTTTTACACTCTCAGTCCCAGCTTTGATGCACCTGTACTCAAATCAAATCAAAATCAAATTTATTTATAAAGTCCTTCGTACATCAGCTGATATCTCAAAGTGCTGTACAGAAACCCAGCCTAAAACCCCAAACAGCAAGCAATGCAGGTGTAGAAGCACAGTGGCTAGGAAAAACTCCCTAGAAAGGCCAAAACCTAGGAAGAAACCTAGAGAGGAACCAGGCTATGTGGGGTGGCCAGATTCTTCTGGCTGTGCCGGGTGGAGATAACAGAACATGGCCAAGATGTTCAAATGTTCATAAATGACCAGTATGGTCGAATAATAATAAGGCAGAACAGTTGAAACTGGAGCAGCAGCACGGCCAGGTGGACTGGGGACAGCAAGGAGTCATCATGTCAGGTAGTCCTGGGGCATGGTCCTAGGGCTCAGGTCCTCCGAGAGAGAGAAAGAAAGAGAGAAGGAGAGAATTAGAGAACACACACTTAGATTCACACAGGACACCGAATAGGACAGGAGAAGTACTCCAGATATAACAAACTGACCCTAGCCCCCCGACACATAAACTACTGCAGCATAAATACTGGAGGCTGAGACAGGAGGGGTCAGGAGACACTGTGGCCCCAGCCGAGGACACCCCCGGACAGGACCAAACAGGAAGAATATAACCCCACCCACTTTGCCAAAGCACAGCTCCCACACCACTAGAGGGATATCTTCAACCACCAACTCCTCACCCCTACCTGGGCTCGAACTGACCTCGCCTTATGGATGATAGCAGGGTGAACAGGCAGTGGCTCGGGTGGTTGATGTCCTTGATTATCTTTTTGGCCTTCCTATGGCATCGGGTGCTGTAGGTGTCCAGGAGGGTGGGAAGTTTGCCCCCAGTGATGCGTTGGGCAGACCGCACCACCCTTTGGTGGTTATGGGCGGTGCAGTTGCCCTACCAGGCAGTGATACAGCCCAACAGGATGCTCTCAATTGTGCATCTGTAAAAGTTTGTGAGGGTTTTAGGTGTTAAGCCAAATTTCTTTAGACTCCTGAGATTGAAGAGGCGCTGTTGAGCCTTCTTCACCACACGGCCTGTGTGGGTGGATCATTTCAGTTTGTCAGTGATGTGTAAACCGAGGAACTTGAAGCTTCCACCTTCTCCACTGCGGTCCCATCGATGTGGATAAGGGGGTGCTCCTTCTGCTGTTTCCGGAAGTCCATGATCATCTCTTTAGTTTTTTAAATGTTGAGTGAGAGGTTATTTTCCTGGCACCACACTCCCAGAGCCCTCACCTCCTCCCTGTAGGCTGTCTCATCATTGTTGGTAATACTGTTGTGTCGTCTGCAAACTTGATGATTGTGTTGGAAGTGTGCTTGGCCACACAGTCATGGGTGAACAGGGAGTACAGGAGGGGGCTGAGTACGCACCCTTGTGGGGCCCCAGTGTTGAGGATCAGCGAAGAGGTGTTTCCTATCTTCACCACCTGGGGTCGACCCGTCAGGAAGTCCAGGACCCAGTTGCACAGGGTGGGGTTCAGAACCAGGGTCTCGAGCTTGATGATGAGCTTGGAGGGTACTATGGTGTTGAATGCTGAGCTATAGTCAATGAACAGCATTCTTACATAGGTATGCCTCTTGTCCAGATGGGACAGGGCAGTGTGGTGGCGATTGCATTGTCTGTGGATCTATTGGGGCGGTAAGCAAATTGAAGTGGGTCTAAGGTGGCAGGTGGAGGTGATATGATCCTTGACTAGTTTCTCAAATCACTTCATGATGATAGAGGTGAGTGCTATGGGGCAATAGTCATTTAGTTCAATTTCATTTGCTTTGTTAGGTACAGGGACAATGGTGGCCATCTTGAAACGTGGGGACAACAGACTGGGATAGGGAGAGATTGAATATATCTGTGAACACACCAGCCAGTATCTGCCAGCCAGCTGGTTTGCGCATGCTCTGAGAACGCTGCATTCTCAGAGCATGCGCAGACCAGCTGGCTGGTGTGTTCACAGATATATTCAATCTCTCCCTATCCCAGTCTGTTGTCCCCACATGCTTCAAGATGGCCATCAGGGCTGGCAGCCTTGCGAGGGTTATCACACTTAAATGTCTTACGTCGGTCACGGAGAAGTCCTTGATAGCGGGCCACGTCGGTGGCACTGTATTATCCTCAAAGCGAGCAAAGAAGGTGTTCAGCCTGTCCGTGAGCAAGACGGTGTCCCCAACATGGCTGGTTTTCCTTTTATAATCTATTATTGTTTGTAGACCCTGCCACATACGTCATGTGTCTGAGCCATTGAACTGGGACTCAACTTTGTCCCTATACCGATGTTTAGCCTGCTTGATTGCTTTGCGGAGGGAATGACTATACTGTGTATTCTTCCATATTTTATATTTATTTTCTAAACTTTATTTAACTAGGCAAGTCAGTTAAGAACAAATTCTTACTTACAATGACAGCCTAGGAACAGTGGGTTAACTGCCTTGTTCAGGGGCAGAATGACAAATCTTGACCTTGTCAGCTCAGGGATTCGATCTACCAACCTTTTGGTTGCTGGCCCAACGCGCTAACAACTAGGCTACCTGCCGCCCCAGTCTTCTTGCCCTGCTTAAATGTGGTGGTTCGCGCTTTCAGTTTTGCACGAATGCTCCCATCTATCCACGGTTTCTGGTTGGGGTAGGTTTTAATAGTCACAATGGGTACAACATCTCCTATGCATGCACTTCCTGATAAACTCATTCACCGTATCGGTATATGTGTCAATATTATTTCCTGAAGCTACTCTGAACATATCCCAGTCCACGTGATAAAAACATTCTTGAAGCATAGTTTCCGATTGGTCAGACCAGTGTTGAAATAGTCCTTACCACGGGTGCTTCCTGTTTGAGTGTCTGCCTATAGGAGGGGAGGAGCAAGATGGAATCGTGGTCCGATTTGCTGAATGGAGGGCCGTATATGTATTCTGGAAGGTAGTATAGCAATGGTTGAGGGTTCTAGCAGCGTGAGTACAATAATCAATATGTTGATAGAATTTCGGGAGCCTTTTCCTCAAATTTGCTTTGTTAAAATCCCCAGCTACAATAAATGTGGCCTCAGGATATGTGGTTTCCAGTTTGCATAAAGTACAGTGTACAGTGACATTCTTTGAGGGCAGTCATGGTATCCGCTGGGAGGAGACTTAAGTTTCTGTAAATTATTACAGTTACACCATAAGTCGTTAATCATAAAATATATACCTCCACCCTTCTTCTTCCCAGAGATATATTTGTTCCTGTTGGCGCAATGTACTGAGAACCCAACTGGCTTTACAGAGTCAGACAGTATATCTTGAGAGAGCCATGTTTCCGTGAAGCAGAGTATGTTACAATCCCTGGTGTCTCTCTGAAAAGCAACTCTCGCCTTGAGCTCATCAATTTTATTATCCAGAGATTGGACATTAGTGAGTAAAATACTCGGGAGCGGTGGGTGGTGTGCATGCTTACTAAATCGTACCAGAAGAACGACTCGAGTACCTCTTCTCCGCCGGTGTTGTTTTGGGTCAGCCTCTGGAATAAGTTAAATTGTTCTGGGGAGAGCAAACAAAGGATCCACTCCAGGGAAGTCGTAATCCTAGTCGTAATGCTGGAAGTTCTGGTCGGTTATCTTCCTGGCTGTATGTAATGACACAAAACAATTCCTGAGCCAATAACGTAAAATAATAGTACTAAAACAAACAAAATACTGCAGAGTTGCAGGGTGTTGGCCTGAACTAGGACTAAATAGATTAATAGTGGGATGGGGTTTTTTAAATATATTTTTTTGTGAGTTTACTGTTAGATCGTAGGGTATTTGTTTATTTGTCATGTATTTATTTCAAGCAACGTATAAGGGGTTTATACTCCAGTCTAGTAGGTGGCGGTATTACAACATTTATTGGATGCCAACCGCTATTAAACCTCATCGAAGAAGAAAAAAACGAGGCCTCATCCAATCAGACTAGACCTCAGAAGTGCCGGGGTAAAATGTATGTCCGACTGGAAAACAAATGAGATGAGCACAAAAGAGTGAAAACAACTGTCATAACTACTATTTGTGGAACAGGAAAGGATCATTTGCTATCTAGGATTCATGTAAGTTACCCAGCTAATACGCGTTACATCTAGTTATGAACCTGCCGTTGCATGCCACTAGCTTAGCTATAGTTAACTTGCTAAAGTGCTAGCTTGCTTTGTACCTGTAAACGAACTGATTCTTAAATGTGTAATTCGTATTAGTGTTGTTAGCTTTGGGACACAATATCGGGAGTCTAATACACAGACTCCCGATGTTGTTGTGGGCAGTCATCAAAATCAATTATTCTAGGCTTTCCCGGCTAGTTAGCTAGCCAGCCTAGTTGCTCATCGTGCCAAGGGGGCTTGCGCGCGCTGGTTTCGATTCAGCTGTCATTGCGTGGCTGCATGCATCTTGATGCAAGTAGTTCGCAGAAAAGTCACAACTAGGTGAAAACCTATGTACTAGCAATGTCAGTTATTTACGCCGACATTGTGGACAACAGAGCAAAAGGCTCCAAACAGAAAAATGACCATTCACATGCTATGGAAGAATAATAAACACTGACCAGTCCATCTCGACAACACAATTATTATGTTATTTACAACATGTACGTTTCGAAAGATACATACGACGCTCAACCGAACAATCAGGTTACATTTTGTGTAATACGCAATTAATTGGCAACGTAAACTCGTACATCGCCTTGGTCCGTACAATTGCCCTTATTTTAGCGCCCCCAAAACGTAATTACTTCCAGATCAACTGTAATGTTAATATCATCGCAAAGCACAATTTCTCCTCTTTTCAACATAATCAATTACATGTCCTAAACGCTGCCCGTTTCTGCATAATTCAAGCAGGCAATGAGCCCCGTCGGGTCTTTTTAAAAATGGCGGGTGGGGAAGCGAAACTAATGTTTGATGGTGAGGAGTGATGTTGAGTGGGAAAATTGCTTTTTTTCACTCGATCTGTCCAACTTTATTGCCTCTAAAATGTAAATATATTTATATAATGTGACATTACATACCTATTTGAAGGTTTGTGTCGAATTTGAATCGGGATTTTAGGGCGGTGCTAAAGTGATCTTAGACGTAAATGGTGGCTTTGAGAATGATGATCGCATGCAATGATGATGCAAAAAAGGGCTAGGTATCCCCCTTACACCGTAATTTTTTTTTAACCTTTATTTTACTAGGCAAGTCAGTTAAGAACAAATTCTTATTTTCAATGACGGCCTAGGAACAGTGGGTTAACTGCCTGTTCAGGGGCAGAGCGACAGATTTGTACCTTGTCAGCTCAGGGATTCGAACTTGCAACCTTTCGGTTACTAGTCCAACGCTCTAACCACTAGGCTACCCTGCCGCCCCTCATTGTCCAGTTCTTGTTTTTAAACAATGAGAGAAGTGCTACACCTGGTGGAGAGATTGTAAGACAGAAATAGTTGCTTTATGCGTGCTGTACATTACGATATGACACGTCCCGATGTAACGGAGGGTCCATTTTTTTTCAACTTTTCTCCAATACTATAGCGGCATTACCATGTCGATCAACGCTTGAATAGAAACCTAGTTCACACCCCCGATTTTGAAGTCAACACAGTCGCTACAGTCCCATTAGTTTTCTTTGTAGCCTTGTTTGAATGTCGCGGTTACGCATATTTGTACGCTTACGTTATATGTTATGTTACTTACAAGCCAGAATGTTTAATAAAATTACATTTGAACTTACTCTACCGGTTGTCTGGTGGTGTTGGTACTTCAGATGGTTGAAATTTGAGACAAAATGTCCACAGGAAAGTATTGTTTACCAGACTTTTTCAAGCACGGGTACTGCAGTAGAAATTTCTGGCACATGCAAAATCATAGTCTTCTATGATATTGGCGATCCCCACAATTTAATGTGCATCCCACAACCTACTATGCGGGATGGAAATATGAGTCCCCCAAAACTGAACTCTCAAAAAAGAAATCCAACAACTTTCTGTTAAAAATCAATAAAACCGATCTGAATCCTACACAGACTCCAGGGGAACTTGGGAGGGCGGGTCTTCCGCTGCCAGTACTTCTTGCAAGTCTTCCGATGTAAAATTCTTGAGTCCCAAAAACCTTTCTGCTGCAGCCACAATAATGTGCCGTTTGTTTGACTTCTTTGAGACTTGTGCTGTACAGTTTGACTGGAAATGAACGCAACAAAATACACTTTAAAAAATATATTTTTTAAAAATTATTCCACAACAATACAACACGGCAAGAGTAAGTACTACGAGAAAAGGTAAATCAACACCCCCCCCCCAAAAAAAAATACATTAAAACAATGGCAAAATACAAATGAGTTAAATTGGAATAGTAATAATAATGACTAAATAAGACAAATGACAAGAGATACCAACATATGCACAAAGCAATATAAACAGTACATTACAGAGAGACATTAGCTACATTGATCTACAAGCTCACATCCACCAACCTCAATGGAAGTGTTTCCATATAGTCCAGGAAGGGTTGCCATATTTTTAGAAAGTGGTTGAATTTATTTCTTAAAGCATAGGTAATCGTCTCCATAGGAATACACTTACTCATTTCAGAGAGCCATCTTGTAATTAGGAGAGGGGAATCCAATTTCCATGTCAATGCAGCACATTTTCTGGCAAGGGCGATTTTTCTGTAAATTTGATTTTGAAATTATTCCTCAAAATTACATTTGAAGTTACCCAGAATGCATATTTCAGGGTCAAGTGGGACAGGGACC
Organism: Oncorhynchus tshawytscha; assembly: GCF_018296145.1. Classification (NCBI taxonomy): domain Eukaryota; kingdom Metazoa; phylum Chordata; class Actinopteri; order Salmoniformes; family Salmonidae; genus Oncorhynchus; species Oncorhynchus tshawytscha. Next base: position 27,073,063 of record NC_056434.1, on the reverse strand, counting down.
TCTATAATAAAGTCCAGGGTGTCACAAACATCATGCCAGAAGGCTTGTCATTTAGTACACTGCCAAGTAGAATGCAAAAAAGAGCCTTCTGTTTTTCCACATCTAAAACACATTTCTGATATTTCAAGGTTATATCTACAGTGAGGCAAAAAAGTATTTAGTCAGCCACCAATTGTGCAAGTTCTCCCACTTAAAAAGATGAGAGGCCTGTAATTTTCATCATAGGTACAGTTCAACTATGACAGAAAAAAATCCAGAAAATCACATTGTAGGATTTTTAATTTATTTATTTGCATGTTATGGTGGAAAATAAGTATTTGGTCAATAACAAAAGTTTCTCAATACTTTGTTATATACCCTTTGTTGGCAATGACAGGTCAAACGTTTTCTGTAAGTCTTCACAAGGTTTTCACACACTGTTGCTGGTATTTTGGCCCATTCCTCCATGCAGATCTCCTTTAGAGCAGTGATGTTTTGGGGCTGTTGCTGGGCAACACGGACTTTCAACTCCCTCCAAAGATTTTCTATGGGGTTGAGATCTGTAGACTGGCTAGGCCACTCCAGGACCTTGAAATGCTTCTTACGAAGCCACTCCTTCGTTGCCTGGGCGGTGTGTTTGGGATCATTGTCATGCTGAAAGACCCAACCACGTTTCATCTTCAATGCCCTTGCTGATGGAAGGAGGTTTTCACTCAAAATCTCACGATACATGGCCCCATTCATTCTTTCCTTTACACGGATCAGTCGTCCTGGTCCCTTTGCAGAAAAACAGCCCCAAAGCATGATGTTTCCACCCCCATGCTTCACAGTAGGTATGGTGTTCTTTGGATGCAACTCGGCATTCTTTATCTTCCAAACACGACGAGTTGAGTTTTTACCAAAAGGGTCTATTTTGGTTTCATCTGACCATATGACATTCTCCCAACCTTCTTCTGGATCATCCAAATGCTCTCTAGCAAACTTCAGATGGGCCTGGACATGTACTGGCTTAAGCAGGGGGACACGTCTGGCACTGCAGGATTTGAGTCCCTGGCGGCATAGTGTGTTACTGATGGTAGGCTTTGTTACTTTGGTCCCAGCTCTCTGCAGGTCATTCACTAGGTCCCCCTGTGTGGTTCTGGGATTTTTGCTCACCGTTCTTGTGATCATTTTGACCCCACGGGGTGAGATCTTGCGTGGAGCCCCAGATCGAGGGAGATTATCAGTGGTCTTCCATTTCTTAATAATTGCTCCCACAGTTGATTTCTTCAAACCAAGCTGCTTACTTATTGCAGATTGTCTTCCCAGCCGGATGCAGGTCCACAATTTTGTATCTGGTGTCCTTTGACAGCTCTTTGGTCTTGGCCATAGTGGAGTTTGTAGTGTGACTGTTTGAGGTTGTGGACAGGTGTCTTTTATACTGATAACAAGGTCAAACAGGTGCCATTAATACATACAGGTAATGAGTGGAGGACAGAGGAGCCTCTTAAAGAAGAAGTTACAGGTCTGTGAGAGCCAAATCTTGCTTGTTTGTAGGTGACCAAATACTTATTTTCCACCATAATTTGCAAATTCATTAAAAATCCTACAATGTGATATTCCGGATTTCTTTTTCTCATTTTGTCTGTCATATTTGAAGTGCACCTATGATGAAAATTACAGGCCTCTCATCTTTTTAAGTGGGAGAACTTGCACAATTGGTGGCTGACTAAATACTTTTTTACCCCACTGTATAAGTCTATATCTAGATTTGATGGTCGCTCACACACTATCTTGGCATAAGTCTGACCATAGACCCTCATCAATTGTAGTATTCAAATCGGATTCCCATCGCTCTCTCGTCTTATGTACATCTAGTTTTGGGCATTGTTGCAATAGCAATGAGTACACTCTGGATTTAAATATATGTGTCATTGTTATCATGGAGTAGTTCTATTTTTGATAGGTTTGGTAAAGTCATCTGAGTTTTTTAAAACTGTAAATAACAAAATAAATGAATATTGGACAACTGGTATTTCTTTTATAGTTGCTCAAATGACATAAGTACCCCATTTATATAACAATGTTCCAAATCTGTTATTCCCTTCTCATGCCGCTGTTGAAACATGTTGTTATCCAAGATCATTGGCAGGAGTCTGTTTTGCCACCGGGGTGTTTTGGGTGACAAGTCTTGTTTCAGACCAAATAGCTTATGAATTTCATACCAAGATCTTACTAAATTGATGGTACAGGGATTGATAGTTTTTGTTGATATACAGTGCCTTGCGAAAGTATTCGGCCCCCTTGAACTTTGCAACCTTTTGCCACATTTCAGGCTTCAAACATAAAGATATAAAACTGTATTTTTTTGTGAAGAATCAACAACAAGTGGGACACAATCATGAAGTGGAACGACATTTATTGGATATTTCAAACTTTTTAACAAATCAAAAACTGAAAAATTGTGCGTGCAAAATTATTCAGCCCCTTTACTTTCAGTGCAGCAAACTCTCTCCAGAAGTTCAGTGAGGATCTCTGAATGATCCAATGTTGACCTAAATGACTAATGATGATAAATACAATCCACCTGTGTGTAATCAAGTCTCCGTATATATGCACCTGCACTGTGATAGTCTCAGGGGTCCGTTAAAAGCGCAGAGAGCATCATGAAGAACAAGGAACACACCAGGCAGGTCCGAGATACTGTTGTGAAGAAGTTTAAAGCCGGATTTGGATACAAAAAGATTTCCCAAGCTTTAAACATCCCAAGGAGCACTGTGCAAGCGATAATATTGAAATGGAAGGAGTATCAGACCACTGCAAATCTACCAAGACCTGGCCGTCCCTCTAAACTTTCAGCTCATACAAGGAGAAGACTGATCAGAGATGCAGCCAAGAGGCCCATGATCACTCTGGATGAACTGCAGAGATCTACAGCTGAGGTGGGAGACTCTGTCCATAGGACAACAATCAGTCATATATTGCACAAATCTGGCCTTTATGGAAGAGTGGCAAGAAGAAAGCCATTTCTTAAAGATATCCATAAAAAGTGTTGTTTAAAGTTTGCCACAAGCCACCTGGGAGACACACCAAACATGTGAAAGAAGGTGCTCTGGTCAGATGAAACCAAAATTTAACTTTTTGGCAACAATGTAAAACGCTATGTTTGGCGTAAAAGCAACACAGCTCATCACCCTGAACACACCATCCCCACTGTCAAACATGGTGGTGGCAGCATCATGGTTTGGGCCTGCTTTTCTTCAGCAGGGACAGGGAAGATGGTTAAAATTGATGGGAAGATGGATGGAGCCAAATACAGGACCATTCTGGAAGAAAACCTGATGGAGTCTGCAAAAGACCTGAGACTGGGACGGAGATTTGTCTTCCAACAAGACAATGATCCAAAACATAAAGCAAAATCTACAATGGAATGGTTAAAAAAAACATATCCAGGTGTTAGAATGGCCAAGTCAAAGTCCAGACCTGAATCCAATCGAGAATCTGTGGAAAGAACTGAAAACTGCTGTTCACAAATGCTCTCCATCCAACCTCACTGAGCTCGAGCTGTTTTGCAAGGAGGAATGGGAAAAAATGTCAGTCTCTCGATGTGCAAAACTGATAGAGACATACCCCAAGCGACTTACAGCTGTAATCGCAGCAAAAGGTGGCGCTACAAAGTATTAACTTAAGGGGGCTGAATAATTTTGCACGCCCAATTTTTCAGTTTTTGATTTGTTAAAAAAGTTTGAAATATCCAATAAATGTCGTTCCACTTCATGATTGTGCCCCACTTGTTGTTGATTCTTCACAAAAAATACAGTTTTATATCTTTATGTTTGAAGCCTGAAATGTGGCAAAAGGTCGCAAAGTTCAAGGGGGCCGAATACTTTCGCAAGGCACTGTAGTCTTGGGGTTCCACTTGTACATAATATTACTCCCAACTAGAGGTCAACCGATTAATCGGCATGGCTGTTAAATTAGGGCCGATTTTAAGTTTTCATAACAATCGGTAATCAGCCTTTTTGTACGCACCGATTATGGCCGATTACATTGCAATCCACGAGGAGACTGTGGCAGGCTGACCACCTGTTACGCAAGTGCAGCATCAAAATTACCTTGTGGCTGCAAGGAGCCCAGGCAAGTTGCTAGCTAGCATTAAACTTACCTTGTAAAAAAAACTATCAATCTTCACATAATCACTAGTTAACTACACATGGTTGATGATATTACTAGGTTAACTAGCTTGTTCTGCGTTGCATATAATCAATGTGGTGCCTGTTAATATATCATCGAATCATAGCCTACTTTAACTTGATGATTTAACAAAAGCGCATTTGCGAACTACCTGCATCAAGATTCTAATTATATATTGCTACGCAATGACCGCTGAATCGAAACCAGCGCGCACATGCCCCCTTGGCACGATGAGCAACTAGGCTGGCTAGCTAACTAGCGTGGAAAGCCTAGAATAACTGATTTTGATGACTGCCCACAACAACATCGGGAGTCTGTGTATTAGACTCCCGATATTGAGTCCCAAAGCTAACAACACTAATACGAATTACACATTTAAGAATCAGTTCGTTTACAGGTACAAAGCAAGCTAGCACTTTAGCAAGCTAACTATAGCTAAGCTAGTGGCATGCAACGGCAGGTTCATAACTAGTTGTAACGCAGTCTGACTGAGCAGTGGTAGGCAGCAGCAGGCTCGTAAGCATTCATTCAAACAGCAGCTCTTAGCAATGCTGGGAAGCACAGTGCTGTTTATGACTTCAAGCCTATCAACTCCCGAGATTAGGCTGGCAATACTAAAGTGCCTATAAGAACATCCAATAGTCAAAGGTATATGAAATACAAATGGTATAGAGAGAAATAGTCCTATAATTCCTATAATAACTACAACCTAAAACTTCCTAACTGGGAATATTAAAGACTCATGTTAAAAGGAACCACCAGCTTTCATATGTTCTCATGTTCTGAGCAAGGCACTTAAACTTTAGCTTTTTTACATGGCACATATTGCACTTTTACTTTCTTCTCCTCCAACACTGTTTTTGCATTATTTAAACCAAATTGAACATGTTTCATTATTTATTTGAGACTAAATGGTATTTATTTATGTATTATATTAAGTTTTTAAAAAGTTCATTGTTCATTCAGTATTGTTGTAATTGTCATTTATTACATATATATAATTGGTATCAGATTTTTTTTGGTCCTCCAATAATCGGTATCAGCTTTGAAAAATCATCAGTCGACCTCTACTCCCAACCTCTACATTAAGAGCAAACATTTCCATCTCAGTCGAAGATGGGGCTGGTTCATTTTCAAATAGTAATGAAATTAATCTAATTTGCGCTCCCCAGTAATACATCTTGAAATTTGGTAGGCGTAGACCTCCTAGACTATAATCCCACGTTAATTTGTCCAGGCTCACCCTTGGGGTTTTGCTCTTCCATACAAATGGTCCTGTTAAAGAAACTCTTGGGTAGGGATATGGGTAAAGATTGAAATAGGTAGGACGTTTGTCTTAATACAGCTAATTCTCCCAAATAATGTGAGAGTCAGATCTGTCCATCTATTCAAGTCATCCACCACCTTCTGAACCAAGACAGAGTAGTTAAGCTTGTACAAATTTCTTAAGTCATTATCTACTTTAATTCCTAGACATTTGAACCCCTGTGGCAACCATCTGAAGGGATCCATTCGTTCACAGATGCTATAGTCAAAGCGAGTCAGTGGAAGCATTTCACTTTTGTCCATGTTGACTTTGTAACCTGATATAGAGCTAGCTGTATGTACCCCAAAGCGTCTGTAGTTGTGATGGGTCAGAGAGGAACAAAATAATGTAGTTTGCGAACAATGCGATCCTATGCGTTATCTGGCCCACCTGGAAGCCCTTTATGCCAGGATCCGTTCTTATGGCCTCCGCCAGAGGTTCAATGGCTGGCACAAAAAGGAGTGGGGAAAGTGAACAGCCCTGTCTACTACCTCTAAAGATTCGGAATGTGGCTGACATCTTGCCATTATTTTTGATCTTGGCTTGCGGTTTATAGTATAAAGTCTTAGCCCAGTTGACAAACAATTGACCAAAGTTAAATTTAGCAATTACCTTGAATAGGTATGGCCACTCCAGCCTATCAAAGTCCTTTTCAGCGTCTAGAGATACTGCTATACTAGGATCGCTCCTCACACTGGCCATGTGAATTACATTGAATAACCTTCGCAAATTATTGGTGGAGGATCTTTTCTATATGAAGCCTGTTTGATCGGTATTAATCAGGTTGGCCAAATATGGTCCTAATCTATTAGCCATCGCCTTAGAAATCGATTTATAGTCATCATTGAGGAGCGAGATCGGCCTATAGGAAGAGTTCTGTGAAGGGGCGATCTAGTTCGTTTTGCTCTTCCTGTGTGAGGTACGGTAGATCAATAGTAGACAGTAATGTGTCTCATTGCTGGTTCCATTCCATCAGAAGTGTATAACTTAGAATAGTATTGTTTAAATTAATCATTATCTTCCGGGTTGTGAGACACTTGACCGTTCTCTATTTCAATAGAGTTGATGGTTCTCAAATTCTCAGCTTTTCTGTCAGGCCAATACTTTGTGTTCTCCCCCAATTCATAATGTCTTTGCCTAGTTCTAAGAATAGCCTTTTCAGTTTTGTTATTATATTTTAGTTTTTTATTCACCAATGAGCGAGCGGTATGTTTCTTCAGAGACACATTTTTTTGTTCTTCTCTCATTCATTCAATTCAGCAGTGCATTTACTTTTAAGACCTTTGGTATAGGAAATTATTTGACCCCTAAGAAAGGCCTTTTGTGTATCCCAGAGTACAAAACTATTGGGAGAGGACAGTTTGTTTCACAGACAAACATAATTTGGTCTCTGATAAATTGACAAAATTCTGCCTGTTTCAAAAGATTTGGGTTTAGGCACCATCTATAAGTCCCTTGAACTCTGCCTGGCATCCAAACAGAAAGTGTGAGGGGAGAATGATCTGAGATAGTTCTGGATAAATACTCCACAACTATGGGTTACCTGTGCTGATAGGAGAAAATAATCAATCCGGGTATAAGAGTTAGGTGGGCAAGAGTAGAATGAGTAATCCCTATCTTGTGGGTGGAGCTGTCTCCCTATGTCTTTCATAAATGATAGTGCATTTGGCGGACTTAGTCAAAGATGTTGCTTTAGTTGAGGATCTATCCAGAATCGTGTCCAGACAAAAATGAATGTCGCCCCAAACTATGTGTTCCCTGAAATTCCACTACCTTGAGGAATATATCTTGAATAAAAGTACAATCATAATTAGGTGCATATGCATTAAGCAAGGTCCAATATTCAGAATGCATTCTGCCATGGACCCCTACATAACACCCCAGTGGATCAAAAATTGTTTTCGTAACACAGAGTAAATTCTTATTAATCAACACAGCTACTCCCGGTGTCTTTGTGTTTTATGAAGAGGCAAAGACCTGTCCTACCCATTCCCTCTTTAACCTTTTATGTTCTGCCCCTGTTAGATGTGTTTCTTGTATAAATGCAACATCGGTCTTTAGCTTTTTCAAGTACATACATGTAAGGACTTGTTTACATGTATGACCGGACCTTTCAGTCCATTGATGTTTAATGATGTATGATTTACTATTTTAGCAATATAACAATAATCACTCACTCCTGACATTTACATTCATGTACTATGTCCAATAAAGGGGTGGGATATTCTATTGCCTATTTTTGGTGAGCCTCTAGTCAAACACATATTATAGAGCTACGGTCTCTCACAAAATAGTACCGTACTCTAATAAAAACAAACAATTCCCCTCCTCCCCCCATTGTTCTTGAACATGCCCAGCACAAACCCCACCTGTAGTGGAGCTATGCTCCCAGTGTCGCAATTTCAATTTCTAACATGAAGGCAAACATGAACATGGAGGTTGAGCCCAGTAAATTAACAAATGTAGAATTCTTCACCCATCCTTATATGGTGCAACACACCTAACGCTGCCATGTCCGGGAGTAAAAATATAAGACGTCATGACTTAGCCATATAAAAGGTCTAACAAATAATAATATTGACGCCTCTGAGGACCATGCCTGTCCCAAATAACAACTTATAAACAATGCCACTCTGGGGAAAAAAAACTAAAATGTTTGTTTTACATGGGTTTTGGGATCTTACCTCATTGATCTGTCAATAAACTATAGCTTAATCTAGCAAAGCAGTCCTACCGGTTATGTAAGTAATAAGGCATGCTAGTGGGACACAGCACAGCTAGCAGTGAAATTAACCCAGTCCGTTATCCAATCAACCATGTCCTGAGCCGGTCGCATGTAGTCCATGTAGAAAAGTTGCGACTTCTTTGGGCGTTTGGAAGAATCTTCTCTGTCCGCCATGTATGATTCTCATCATTGTAGGTTGAAGCAGTGCAAATGGAATGTCTTGGAGTAAGTCATTTTTTTCATCTGTTCGTATTCCTTCCTGCTTTTGACCATCCCGGGACTCATGTCTGGAAATAATTGAATCTCTTCCCAGTTGTGTAGCATGTTTGGCCGCGGTTCTGAGAACTTTCTCTCTGTCCTGGTACCTCAGGAACTGAACGAGGAAGGATCGTGGGTTCTGATCTGGGGATGGGCGAGTGACCTGTGTCCGTTCGATAACCAGGGGTTCAGCAAAATATTCTTTGCCCAGTAGGGAGGGGATAATGGCAGCAGAGAAATCAATGGGGTCTGTCCCCCCACGGAGGCCGATAATTCTAATATTGCTTCGCCTACTGTAGTTTTCCAAATGGTCAACCTTATTCATCAGGTATTTGTTGTTTCTGTAGTTCTGTCCCCATTCCCTCTAGCTTGTCCTCAGCAGTGCTGATGCGCTCTTTAGCTTCTTCCATTCGTAATCCTAGCGTGTTGATGGTTGTTGTCAAACCTGAGATGGAGTTTTTTATTTCAGCCAACTGTGCTGAGATGGAGTAGCTGAACTCGGTTGTTTTCAAGTTAAATTGTGTTGTGAGGGAGTCATTGCCTTCTTTGATCACTTTGAGGATGTGAGCTAGTCTAACTTCTTCCTGAGGTGTCATGGTGATATCTTGGGTTTCCATCATGGTCAGAGGTTCTTTTTCCATTGTTTCTTGGTCTGTTTTGGTGCTTCCCTTTCCTTTTTATCTCGTGGGCACATCACCACTCTTGGCTACAATGTAGTAATCAGTATGGATAAAGTTATCAAGTTTTAGGATAAGTTTGTTTAAAGATTTATCTGGAGTTCTCGGTCACGCTTCTTTCTAGCTTTGCATCACGTAATCCCCCAAAATACACCCTTTTAACACCTTTTGTCTGGCAGTAAACAATTACTACAGGCTGTTGTGTATCTACCAGCATCCCTTGTTTTCTCAATTTTTCACCTCCACATAGGATATTTGATTGAGCGCTCTAACTTTTGCCACCTCAATTTCCTTCACCCTTGCAAGACACTCCGGATCATGATCCCCACCACAATTGCAACAACGTTGTCCTTCTACACTCCGTTCTTCAGTATACTCTGTTTGTCTACACACACTCGAAACATGGCCAAATCCTTTACAATTCTTACACTGCAGTGGTTTGGGGTGAATGCTCTTACGGCATATCTTACGTAACCAAGCTTCACATGCGTAGGTATTTGCTCTTTATCAAAAAACGAAAGGACCGACAGACTTTCTTCTTTTCTCCATTCACCCAGCAGGTCAGACGCTGGGCACAAACCACACCAGGAATTCTCTTTAGGTATTCAACCCGAACATCTGTCGTCACCCCTGAGATGACTCCTTTAACGGGTGCTCTACTACAAAGTTCCAAACGCCAAACTAATGTTTTCTGGATTCTTTTGAGGCCCACTGCAATCTTCCTCTGCTCTTCAGAAATACAAATAATCAAAATAAGACTACTCCTGGCCACTCTGAAAGACTATTTTCCAAGTACATACTTCACCATTTAACACCTCAAACAGGTTTCCCACATATGCATTCTTACTCAACAAACACATCCCAAAAAGAAGCGATTCATTATCATTTACACACGTATCCTCCACTCCAATTTTAGGCAATTTCCTTTTTGTTCCAGTTTGCAATATTACTGTTGTCCATTCAGAACATTCGTCTTCACCAAATTTACTCGACGCACTGCTTAATTCGAACTCAGCATCCACTTCCGCCATCTTCCAACTACAACGTTCTGTGCAAAATCAAATGCTTACATACTTCAGTTAATTTGCTTGCACTTCAGTCTTGTGCACATGCCTTCGGTCATGAGCAAACTCATGTCTGAAGTCTGCGGGTATTTATACTAAACCAATATATGAACGCAACTATTTCAACTATTTCAACGATTTTACTGTGTTCCAGTTCCTAATAAGGAAATCAGTAAATTGTCTAAAACTCATTAGGCCTTAATCTATGAATTTCACATGATTGGGCAGGGGCACAGCCATGGGTGGGCCTGGGAGGGCATAGGCCCACACACTGGGGAGCTAGTCCCAGCCAATCAGAATGAGATTTTCCCCACAAAAGGGATTTATTACAGACAGAAATACTCCTCAGTTTCATCGGGTGTCTGGTCTCAGACGATCCCGCAGGTGAAGAAGCCGGATGTGTGGAGGTCCTGGACTGGTGTGGTTCCACGTGGTCTGCGGTTGTGAAGCTGGTTGGACATACTGCCAAATTTTCTAAAATGACTGGTGGTGGCTTATGGTAGAGAAATGAACATTAAATTCTCTGGCAACAGCTCTAGTGGACATTCCTGCAGTCAGCTTGTCAATTGCATGCTACCTCAACTTGACACCTGTGGCATTGTGTTATGTGACAAAACTGCACATTTTAGGGTGGCCTTTTATTGTCCCCAGCACAAGGTGCACCTGTTTAATGATGCTGTTTAATCAGCTTCTTGATATGCCACACCTGTCAGGTGGATGGGTTATCTTGGCAAGGATTTTGCACAACAACTCTAAATCCAATCGTGTGTTAAACAGTTTTGTAAAATAGTCATTTTTATTTCTCAACTGGTAATTGAACTGCACATCCCATTCAACATTCAAGTGCATAGGCAACAAGCTATCAGTGCGTCACCCACCACTATACAATGCGAGCTGGAGGCATTATGTATTTCGAAACCTGAATGTTTTCTTTCATATTATGAGCCATGTCTTACCTTGCTTCAAAGTAGCCTATAGGCAAAATCTGACCATGGAAACTTGGAGGCAATTCTTCAAAGGAGGTACATGAGTTTCAAGTTTGGGGAGGAATACAATTTATCCTACCATTCTGCGTGCCAGTTGATTTTCATATGCACATTTTTGTGGAACAGTTTCATATTGCTTTTGTTTCTCAATCATTTTCACATGGTTAATGATAAAAATCTGTTTTCATGTTATGAAAATCTAAAAGTTAAAGTCAACTAATGCGAGATCACCAGCCTCTGCCATACGGACACATTGATACACCGTGATCCATTGGCGGCTAAAGAAATAAGCTCATGGAACTCAGCCTATAGACCAATGCAGTAGTAGGCCTATAACGTCCATTGTTCTGTCACACAGTGGATTGGTTATTATAGAGGGGGATTGTTGGAAAGTTTTTCAAATAGTTGTGAGAAACTTTAGTTTTAATATATTGTCATTCACAATGGATGTTAAAAATGAACACTTTCCTACATTTCTGCACGGCAGGCCAAGGTACTTCTATGCTTGCTCAGGCGCGTGCATTCCCTCAACATTATCAGAACTCGCTCGACATTATCAGGACAGAGAAACAATGAAACAAGGAATGCGTAAGAATTGGTGGGAGACAGCTGAGCGATTCTGGAGAGACTCACTTATATTGCCACACCTCCCCTTGTCTCAACATTTTACTCAAGACACATCTTCACACGTTAGATGCCTTTCACTGACATTTGCAACTCAATCAGATAGGCCTATTGCCACCCGCCCTGCCCAAATTGCGGGCTTCCCAAATAAGCATAGGCTTACGAGCTTGTGATTTGAAACAATCCACCTCAATTTTTTATAGAAGTTAATGATCCTCGATTCCTCTGTGGCTCAGTCATGCTTTTTGGTGAAGTATTTTATTTATTGCTGTATAGGCAGGAGTAACTTTTATATAATTTTTACATTCATTTCCATTTACTTCCTTATTGGACCCACCATTATGCCATTTATCTCCTGTTCTATTGGTGCTCATATCAACTTTCTTTCGTTGTCCAGAACCCAAAGGCACAATCCTGGTTGTTGCATCTTTTAGAATCCCCCTCTTTCTAAGTTTCTAACAGATTTTAATCTCTGTCACGTATGAAATTGCTATCAGGTGCGCAGGTTTAGAATGGTGTTTTCCTGCGAATTGCATTTTGGTAAGTGTTTGAAAATAGTCCAAATGGGATTCATGTCATTCTGAGCACCGTGGATGGACACCCTAATGGGTTATGCACCCAATGCATATGCTTACATTTCTCAAAGGGCCAGTAAATTAAAATCTTCCTGGTCACATTGTCCAGCGCCACATCTTCCTAATGGAAACTCTGGTACAGGCGCTCTAAAAAGTTGGATTAACAATACTTTCCTATGGATTATTTGTCTCAAATTAAAAGCAGTTGAAGGACAAACCGCACAGACAAGCGGTAGAGTAAGTTCAAGTGTAATTTAATTCAAAATTCTGTCTTGTAAGGAACATTTTTGCCTTCTTCCTACAGTTTTCAGCCATTAGCGTCGCCCACAATCACCTCATGTGAACTACAATCCCGACGCTGTGTTTTAACATTTACAAAACATTAATAATCATCACTTGCGATACAGCTTTCATAACATTTAAAAATATCTATTTTTTTTTAAATTAACCGGATCAGCCAGTTGAGAACAAGTTCTCATTTACAACTGCGACCTGGCCAAGATCAAGCAAAGCAGTGCGACACAAACAACACAGTTACACATGGGATAAACAAACGTACAATAACACAATAGAAAAATCTATATACAGTGTTTACAAATGTAGTAACATTAGGAAGGTAAGGCAATAAATAGGCCACAGTGGCGAAATAATTAGAATTTAGCATTAATACTGGAGTGATAGATGTGCAGAAGATGAATGTGGAAGTAGAGATACTGTGGCGCAAAAAAAAAAAATAACAATATGGGGATGAGGTAGTTGGGTGGACTATTTACAGATGGGCTGTGTACAGGTGCAATGATCGGTAAGCTGCTCTGAAAGCTGATACTTAAAGTTAGTGAGGGAGATCTAGGACTCAAGCTTCAGTGATTTTTGCAATTCGTTCCAGTCATTGGCAGCAGAGAACTGGAAGGAAAGGCGGCCAAAGGGGGAATAGGCTTTGGGGGTGACCAGTGAAATATACCGCTGGAGCGCGTGCTACGGGTGGGTGCTGCTATGGTGACCAGTGAGGTGAGATAAGGCGGGACTTTATCTAGCAAAGACTTATAGATGACCTGGAGCCAGTGGGTTTGGCGACGAATATGAAGCATGGGCCAGCCAACGAGAGCATACAGGTCGCAGTGGTGGGTAGTATATGGGGCTTTGGTGACAAAACGGATGGCACTGTGATAGACTACATCCAATTTGCTGAGTAGAGTGTTGGAGGCTATTTTGTAAATGACATCGCCGAAGTCAAGGATCGATAGGATGTTCAGTTTTACTAGGGTATGTTTGGCAGCATGAGTGAAGCATGCATTGTTGTGTATGGCCCTTTTATCAATGAGAGAAAGAATCCTTCAAATAAAAATAATACACTTACTGTAGCAGTTTTGCACCAATCCATACAGCTATGGAGCATCCATCTGACGAAACTACACTTCCTGAGTTCCACTTACACACAGGTGTTCGGAGCATACAAGATGGCTAATTATCACAGGTGGTTGCCTCTTGTAACATGGAGATAAGTCCGTGTGGGAACACTAACCTATCAAGGGGTATATCAATTTAACTTTTATTTTTTAAATAATTTCTCGTGATATGAAAGATAAGGTCCTTATGCTTCCAGAACTGTACCGCAAGTGACACGTGTTAATGTTCAGATTTGAGCGTAGGGGCTCTTAACAAAACTCCCCCGTACAGAACACGCCTTCGTCCATGACTCTTTTGTGTAATGTAATGGAACTAAGAGTCATGATCAAGGGCTCAGGCTGTACATACCAATGAATTGTGTATATAAATTTGCTGCAACCACCGTCCAATCAACAATAACATTACATGCACTGACATTACGTACTGTGTATTTGGAAAGTATTCTTCCCACATTTTGTTACGTTACAGCCTTATTCTCAAATTGATGGGGGAAAAAAATATTTAATGAATCTACACACACTACCTCATAATGACAAAGCAAAACCAGGTTTTTAAAAATGTTTGCAAATGTATAAAAAAAATGAAATATTCTATTTACATAACCTGTACTCAGTACTTTGTTGAAGCACCGTTGGCAGCAAGTACAGCCTCGAGTATAACACTACAAGTTTGGCACACCTGTATTTGGGGAGTTTCTCCCATTCTTCTCTATAGATCCTCTCAAACTCTGTCAGGTTGGATTAGGAGCATCGCTGCACAGCTATTTTCAGGTGTCTCCTGAGATGTTTGATTGGGTTCAAGTCCAGGCTCTGGCTGGGGCACTCAATGACGTTCGGAGACTTGTCCCGAAGCCACTCCCGTGTTGTCTTGGCTGTGTGCTTAGGGTCATTGTCCTGTTGGAAGGTGAACCTTCGCCCCAGTCTGAAGTCCTGAGCGCTCTGGAGCAGGTTTTCATCAAGGATCTCTCTGTACTTTGCTCTGTTCATCTTTCCCTCAATTCTGACTCCCAGTCCCTAGTGCTGAAAACATCCCCACAACATGATGCTGCCACCAATATGCTTCACCGTAGTGATTGTGTTAGGTTTCCTCCAGACATGACGCTTGGCATTCAGGCCAAAGAGTTCAATCTTGGTTTCATCAGACCAGAAAATGTTGTTTCTCATGGTCTGAGAGTCCTTTAGGTGCCTTTTGGCAAACTTCAAGCAGGCTGTCATGTGCCTTTTACTGAGTGGCTTCCGTCTAGCCACTCTACCATAAAGGCTTGATTGGTGGATTCCTGAAGAGATGGTTGTCCTTCTGAAAGGTTCTCCCACCTCCACAGAGGAAATCTGGAGCTCTGTCAGAGTGACCATTGGGTTCTTGGTCACCTCCCTGACCAAGGCCCTTCTCTCCCAATTGCTCAGTTTGGCTGGGGGAGCAAGCTCTAGAAAGAGTCTTGGTGGTTCCAAACTTATTCCATTTAAGAATGATGGAGGCCACTGTTTTTGGGGACCTTCAATCCTGCAGGAAATGTTTTGTTACCCTTCCCCAGATCTGTGCCTCAACACAATCCTGTCTTGGCGCTCTATGGACAATTCCTTCGACCTCATGGCTTTTTTTTTGCTCTGACATGCACTTTCAATTGTGGGACCTTATGTAGACAACTGTGTGCCTTTCCAAATCATGTCCAATCAATTGAATTTACCACAGGTGGACTCCAAGTTGTAGAAACATCTCAAGGATGAACACTAAAAACGATGCACCTGATCTCTGAATACTGTCTGAATACTTATGTAAATAATGTATTTCTGTTTTTTTATTTTGAAAACATTTGCAAATATGTCTAAGAACCTGTTTTCAATTTGTCGTCATGGGGAATTGTGTGTAGATTGTTTAGGAACATTTTCTATTTAGTCCATTAGAATAAGGCTGTAACGTAACATAATGTGGGAAAAGTCTAGGAGTCTGAATACTTTCCGACTGCACTGTAACACACTATCATGTGATTCAATCTGTTAAAGCCATAAAGACTGCATGTAATTTAATCCAGAATAGTCATTGGTTTTTAACCCAGCCATTCTGTCCCTTAACTTCTAGTGGTTGCCATGGAAGCGGAGGGCTTTGGAGAGCTCCTGCAGCAGGCGGAGCAGCTTGCAGCGGAAACTGAGGCTGTGTCTGAGCTTCCCCATGTTGAGAGGAACCTTCAGGAGATCCAGCAGGCTGGAGAGAGGCTACGTTCCCGCACCTTAACCCGAACGTCGCAAGACGCTGCTGACGTAAAAGCGTATGTTCTCTCTTGTGTATCAGTCAGTCAGATATTTATTTTATTTTAGAGATGACCCACACATTGAAATCACATGTGACATGTAGGCCAGTTCCCTTTTTCTAGTAATATCTCATTATTTCCCCTGTAATGAATGAGGCTGATGGTAGTAAGATGTTGAAGTCATCTGCACAAAAGCTTATCATTATGATTGGTTATTTTTCAGATGTCAATACATCTGACTGCGTTTGGACTACTTGCAATTATGTGATCTTGTCACTATAGCATGTGAAATAGAGGATAGATATGTTTCATCAGTATTTGTACTCTTGGACACCCAGTTTATTGGAGCTATTCTGTTATGGGAGATGTCTTTAAGAACTTATTTATGATGGCAGGTTAATGCTGCTCCCCACATTTCACTGGCATATGAAACGCAGTGTAGCTTTGTTATGTTCTGCATTGCAGTGAACTTACTTCATGCTCCTCATGCCCTCTAGAGCAGTGGTTTCCAAACTTTTTATAGTCCTGTACCCCCTTTAAACATTGAAACTCCAGCTGCGTACCCCCTCTAGCACCAGAGTTGGCTCACTCTCAAATGTTTTTTTTTTGCCATCATTGTAAGCCTGTCACACACACACACACTATACGATACATTTATTCAACATAAGAATGAGTTTGAGTTTTTGTCACAACCCGGCTCGTGGTAAGTGACAGCTCTTCTAGGACCAGGGCACGAGTAATAATAATCAATAATTTAGCCCTTTTATTTAGCCATCTTACATATAAAAATGTATTTGTTCATCAAAAATGTTTAATAACTCAACACAGGTTGAGAAGTGTGTGCTTGAAAGGATGCACATAACTCTGCAATGGGTTGTATTGGAGAGACTGTCTTAAATCCTTATCCACAAACAGTCTGTGCTTGTATTTAGTTTTCATGCTAGTGAGGGCCGAGAATCCACTCTCACATAGGTACGTGTTTGCAAAGGGCATCAGTGTCTTAACAGCACAATTTGCCAAGGCAGGATACTCTATCCTGATTAAATACTATTTTCACAGAACCGTCTCTCTTGTTCAGATATCGGTAAGTGGACTGGAGGCAAGGCATGAAAGGGATAACGAATCCAGTTGTTTGTGTCATCTGTTTTGGGAAAGTACCTGTGTAATTGCTCACCCAACTCACTCATGTGCTTCGCTATATCACATTTGACATTGTCTGTAAGCTTGAGTTAATTTGCACACAAAAAAATCATACAATGATGGAAATACCTGTGTGTTTTCCTTGTTAATGCAGACAGAGAATAGCTCCAACTTCTTAATCATAGCCTCAATTTTGTCCCGCACATTGAATCTAGTTGTGGAGAGTCCCTGTAATCCTAGATTCAGATCTTTCAGATGAGGAAAAAACATCACCAGATAGGCCAGTCATGTGAGAAACTTGTCATCATGCAAGCGGTTAGACAAGTTAAAATTAAAGAACACTTTAAGCTTGTCTCTCAATTGAACAAACCTGTCAATACTCTGCCCCTTGATAACCATCGCACTTCTGTATGTTATAAAAGTGTTACATGGTCGCTGCCCATATCATTGCATAGTGCAGAAAATGCATGAGAGTTCAGGGGCCTTGCTTTAACCATTTTCATTGTAGTGTCCAAAATGTCTTTCAAGCTGTCAGGCATTCCTTTGGCTGCAAGAGCCGCTTGGTGAATGCTGCAGTGTACCCAAGTACCCAAGTGGAGCAACTGCTTGCACGCACGTTACCACTCCACTATGTCTCCCTGTCATGGCTTTTGCACCATCAGTACAGATACAAACATGAGTAGCAGCTATGTTTGGCTACACACGGACCGTTAGTGGAATTCCCACGAGAGAGTAATGGTTAATGTGATTGGATGTTAATTATTTGACTAGGCTACCTGTATTTGACATTGTGTTGTTATTTTGCTGAACATCTAGATGGTTTAATTTGATTTTTGACAGTGAAACTAGGCTACCCAGGCAAAGAAAAAACTCACCCACATCTATAGCCCCGTTGGAAAATATAAATGAACTGTTTTAAAATGTGAAGAAAAAAATGAATTAGTGAAATGTGAATCGCATTTTTATTTGGCGTACCCCAGTTTGGGAATACCTGCTCTAGAGGATACTATACTAAACAAAAACAATCTACTCTTCCTCTGTTCCCTGTAGCTCTATCCTCCTGGGTTCCAGAGGCCTGGACATATTCCACATCTCCCAGCGTCTGGAGAGCTTGAGTGCTGCCACCACCTTTGAACCTCTGGAGCCAGTGAAAGACACTGACATCCAGGTATTCATTTCAGACTGTCTCTACGAGTGTGGGGCTACTTTTACATTGACACCTGTTCTCTGGTATGTCACAACCTTCTCTTCTGCGTTTTTCAGAGGCAAAGGCAGCCGGGCAAGTGATGGTAATGAATGTTTTTGAGTTGGTAATGATGCTTTAGTCAAACTGGCAGTTTCATATCTGGTTCTGTTAATGTCACAGCTGAGGTTTACTGCGTAATGATTTTTTTATGCTAATAGGAAACAAGCTGACGGATTCTGTTGGAGGATCATTGCAGTTTCTTATTTTTGGAAGTATTAGAAATGTGTGTCTAGGAAAAGATGTCTGACGTGGATTGTGTCCAAATCTTTACTCATCATTCTGTATATCAAACCCACTGCCTGAAGTGCTGAGAGTTTGCAATTCAAACGCATGCACAAAAGTTAACACAACGTCCTTTGATTGGATTTGAATTGTCTTTGGTAGATGTCTATGTGATTTACATGTGGGGGTATTGAACTGTCTCTGGTACAGTTGAAGTCTGAAGTTTATATACACCTTAGCCAAATGCATTTAAACTCAGTTTTTCACAATTCCTGGCATTTAATCCCACATTTAATCATTTAACTTCATAACTGATGTCTTGAGATGTTGCTTCAAAATATCCACATAATTTTCTTACCTCATGATGCCATCTATTTTGTGAAGTGCACCAGTCACTCCTGCAGCAAAGCACCCCCATAACATGATGCTGCCACCCCTGTGCTTCACGGTTGGGATGGTGTTCTTCAGCTTGCAAGCCACCCCCCTTTTCTTCCAAACCTAACAATGGTCATTATGGCCAAACAGTTCTATTTTTGTTTCATCAGACCAGAGGACATTTCTCCAAAAAGTACGATCTTTGTCCCCACGTGCAGTTGCAGACTGTAGTCTGGCTTTTTTTATGGTGGTTTTGGAGCAGTAGCTTCTTCCTTGCTGTGCGGCCTTTCAGGTTATGTCGATATAGGACTCGTTTTACTGTGGATATAGATACTTTTGTACCTGTTTCCTCCAGCATCTTCACAAGGTCCTTTGCTGTTGTTCTGGGATTGATTTGCACTGGGATTGACAACACATCTCCTTCCTGAGCGGTATGACGGCTGCGTGGTCCCATGGTGTTTATACTTGCATACTATTGTTTGTACAGATGAACGTGCTATCTTCAGACATTTTGGAAATTGCTCCCAAGGATGAACCAGACTTGTGGAGGTCTCTTGTTTTTTTTCTGAGGTCTTGGCTGATTTCTTTTGATTTTCCCATGATGTCAAGCAAAGAGGCACTGAGTTTGAAGGTAGGCCTTGAAATACATCCACAGGTACACCTCCAATTGACTCAAATGATGTCAATTAGCCTATCAGAAGCTTCTATAGCCATGACATCATTTTCTGAATTTTTCCAAGCTCTTTAAAGGCACAGTCAATTTAGCGTATGTAAACTTCTGACCCAATGGAATTGTGATTCAGTTAAATAATCTGTCTGTAAACAACTGTTGGAAAAATTACCTGAGTCATGCAAAAAGTAGATGTCCTAACTGACTTGCCAAAACTATAGTTTGCTAAAACTTCTTCGGGATAGCCCCCTTTTTTCCCCCAATTTTCACCTAAAGGACATACCCAAATCTAACTGCCTGTAGCTCAGGCCCCGAAGCAAGGATATGCATATTCTTGTTACCATTTAAAAGGAAACGCATGGAATTTTGTGAATTGAATGTAGAAGAATATAACACACTAGATCTGATAGAAGAAAATACAAAGAATTAACCAACTAGTTTTTTTACCACCATCTTTGAAATGCAAGGGAAAGGCCACTGTTATAGCCATCACTCTTGTTGTAATTCCGATGGTGTCCACAAGACGGCAGCAGTGTGTGTGCAAAGTTTCAGATGGATAACTTGGAGTATGAGTGATCCTCAATACTTTTAGTGTGAAGTCCCCAGGTTCATTTGGGCAAATTGTGAAAAATAAATTCCTATTCCATTTTTCTGCAAGAATATCGTCAAATCTGTTTACTTGGACTTTGCTTAGCTTTTCATAACTCTGAATATCCTTATTTTTGTCCAAAATGAAAAGGCATGCTGTCGTACAAGGTTATTACCTAAATTTTACGACATATACATGGTTTCCGGATACTCCCGGGAAGCCCAGCTCATTGGCTATCTAGTTAGCTTTGTTTGACCCGGCTTGGTGCCTATTTGACAAAGATACATTCGTTCAAGTGATGGCCGCCCGCATCATCGGTGTGCCATGAAGGTGTCGCTCTCTGACCAAATATGGTGCCCTATAGGATATACTACACCCCTAATGAAATGGTGAAGTCTTGTTACCTTCTAAGACCTCTGAGGAATAGGTACGAATGTGATTTGACTCGTTCAAACAACATTTAGGTTTTCAAAGATTATTTTCTTTGCAAATTGAAAGAGTGGAAATACAAAATCGATCGTGTGCTATATGAACCTTTTTAGGAAATAAAAATGATTTAATCTAACAAAATGACACTTCATGTTATCTCTGGGACCCTTTGGATGATAACTCAGAGCAAGATTTCAGAATGTAAGTGCACATTTCACCTTCAGAGGTGAATTTATCAAACCTATTGCGTTGAAAAAAGTGTTTTGTTGTTAGGAGCTCTCCTCAAACAATATCATGGCATTTTTTTGTAGTAATAGCTACTGTAAATTGGAAAGTGCAGTTATATTAACAAGAATTTAAGCTTTCAGCCGATATAAGACACTTATGTGCTGACGTTTGTTGTTTCTCTAAAATCTGCAATCTTGACATAACTCGTGCATGATTTACAACTGTCCCGTTGACGGAATGTCCATTCTTATTTAACAAGACATTTGTTATTGTTGAAAAACAAGTTTTAATGACTCCAACCTATGTGTATGTAAACATGGGGCGGCAGGGTAGCCTAGTGGTTAGAGCGTTGGACTAGTAACCGAAAGGTTGCAAGTTCGAATCCCCGAGCTGACAAGGTACAAATCTGTCGTTCTGCCCCTGAACAGGCAGTTAACCCACTGTTCGTCACTAGATGTCTATGTGATTTACATTTGGGGGGTATTGCATTACAATACCCCTCAAATCAGAATTTGACTAATTCCTCTGCCTTAACCAATGAAAAATATCCCTTCATTAAATATATCCTAAATAAGAGTCAGGACTATCACATGATAAATATCTGTGTAATTTAAAATGGGTAAAATATAAATTTACATAATTTCTCAGAGCATTTCCAGTAGGAATGATGTTATTAAAAATTGCAGATCAAGATAGTTATTGCTTTCTGAACTTCTGCTCTTAGCCCTGACTCCTAATAATTTAAAAAAAGTTACATGGACTTTGTGGATATTTTCATAATAATCAGAGATCAGAAACAACCATACGCTGAGTATACAACATATTAAGAACACCTCTTTCCCTGACTTCGCTTTCACCTGGTCAGTCTATGATACTTTATTGATGCCATCTGTTAAATCCACTCCAATCAGTGTAAAAGAAGGATTTTGAAGCATTGAGACATGGATTGTGTATGTGTGCTATTCAGAGGGTGAATAGGCAACACAAAAGATTGAAGTGCCTTTGAACGGCGTATGACAGGCGCACTGGTTTGCACAAGTTTTGTGTCAAGAACTGCAACGCTGCTATTTTTTTCACGCTCAACAGTTTCCTGTCTGTGTCATGAATAGTATAGTCGTGGCCAAAAGTTTTGAGAATGACACAAATGTTAATTTTCACAAAGTCTGCTGCCTCAGTTTGTATGATGGCAATTTAAATATACTCCAGAATGTTATGAAGAGTGATCAGATGAATTGCAATTAATTGCAAAGTCCCTCTTTGCCATGCAAATGAACTGAATCCCCAAAAAACATTTCCACTGCATTTCAGCCCTGACACACAGGAACCGCTGACATCATGTCAGTGATTTTTCTCGTTAACACAGGTGTGAGTGTTGACGAGGACAAGGCTGGAGATCACTCTGTCATGCTGATTGAGTTCGAATAACAGACTGGAAGCTTAAAAAGGTGGGTGGTGCTTGGAATCATTGTTCTTCCTCTGTCAACCATGGTTACCTGCAAGGAAACACATGCCATCATCATTGCTTTGCACATAAAGGGCTTCACAGGCAAGGATATTGCTGCCAGTAAGATTGCACCTAAATCAACCATTTATCGGATCATTAAGAACTTCAAGGAGAGCGGTTAAATTGTTGTGAAGAAGGCTTCAGGGCGCCCAAGAAAGTTCAGCAAGCGCCAGGACCGTCTCCCAAAGTTGATTCAGCTGCGGGATCAGGGCACCACCAGTACAGAGCTTGCTCAGGAATGGCAGCAGGCAGGTGTGAGTGCATCTGCACGCACAGTGAGGCAAAGACTTTTGGAGGATGGCCTGGTGTCAAGAAGGGCAGCAAAGAAGCCACTTCTCTCCAGGAAAAACATCAGGGACAGACTGATATTCTGCAAAAGGTACAGGGATTGGACTGCTGAGGATTGGGGTAAAGTCATTTTCTCTGATGAATTCCCTTTCTGATTGTTTGGGGCATCTGGAAAAAAGCTTGTCCGGAAAAGACAAGGTGAGTGCTACCATCAGTCCTGTGTCATGCCAACAGTAAAGCATCCTGAGCCCATTCATGTGTGGGGTTGCTTCTCAGCCAGGTGAGTGGGCTCATTCACAATTTTGCCTAAGAACACAGCCATGAATAAAGAATGGTACCAACACATCCTCCGAGAGCAACTTCTCCCAACCATCCAGTAACAGTTTGGTGACAAACAATTCCTTTTCCCGCATGATAGAGCACCTTGCCATTAGGCAAAAGTGATAACTAAGTGGCTCAGGGAACAAAACATCAATATTTTTGGTCCATGGCCAGGAAACTCCCCAGACCTTAATCCCATTGAGAACTTGTGGTCAATCCTCAAGAGGCGGGTGGACAAACATAAACCCACAAATTCTAACAAACTCCAAGCATTGATTATGCAAGAATGGGCTGCCATCAGTCAGGAAGTGGCCCAGAAGTTAATTGACAGTATGCCAGGGCGGATTGCAGAGGTCTTGAAAAAGAAGGGTCAACACTGCAAATATTGACTCTTTGCATCAACTTCATGTAATTGTCAATAAAATCTTTGACACTTATGAAATGCTTGTAATTATACTTCAGTATTCCATAGTAACATCTGACAAAAATATCTAAAGACACTGAAGCAGCAAACTTTGTGGAAATTAATATTTGTGTCATTCTCAAAACCTTTGGCCACAACTGTAGAGTCCATGTCCCCGAAGAATATTGCAACTCAAAATTAGGAATGTGTTCCTAATGTTTGGTATACTTGTATTTTTACTAGCTATGGAATAACCAATTGATGATCAAGTGGTGCTGTAATCTGTTCAGAATCTAAATGGATACATGCCATATTATAGTGGGTTTCAAACTAGGGCTGAGAATTGCCGGGGACCTCCCAATACAATATTATCACAATACTTTGGCGCTGATTCGATGCTGTGAATTTATTGTAATGTTCCAAACATATTGCTCACCATATGTCTGCTGCAGAGGGATGAGAGAGCCTTGAGAACATTTTGTTTTTGTCAGTCATGGAAATTAAAGTGCTGAAAACACATTGGTACCCTATTTCAAAAGAAGTTGGAGAACAAGCTATGAATAGTGCTGAGCGGTTTACTGAAACGTTGGTTATTTTACTTTTTTAAAGAACTCATTGACCAACATCCATTCAATTATTTGAATTCTATTTTGGAGTTTTTTTTTGTGTGAGCTCATGAGTTTCTCATGAGATAAATCATATCCAGCCCAAACTGTGCGATGTAGCAGGGAGTTAGTTTCCAACAGGACAATATTCTAGATAGTTTAGCTCATAAAACGTGGTAATTAACTACAATGACCATAATCCCATGCACATCTACTTGTCCGGTCTGTTTCTTTTACATCTGCTATGGAAGAGAGAAGAATGTGTGATTGTGAGGGGATACAGAGAGCAGCTGTTTCTTCCCGAGGTATCTCTATCTGAAAATACACGATCTAAGTGATTGATAGTTGGTATTCAGTAGTCATAAAAGTATGCTTTATTTACTTCAAAATAGTGATTTTTGTCAGGCAGCAGCTCTGCAGAGATGAGAAGACTTGGAATTAAATGTTAGAGTAATCAAATAATATACACCTGACATTTTTTTATTAAAGTAAGGTGAATAAATTGTTAATTAACCTTTTTATTTAAACTAGGCAAGTCACTACTAAGCAGTAATTGGCAGTTAAAACCATCATGGGACTTTTTTTAATTGATAGTTTTATTCTGTGTTACAGCATTCAACCCACGTAATGCATAGTGCAAATAATCTAAACCGGAATCGAAAATCGTGATAACAAATCTAACCGAAACTGAACCACCCCACTGAAAAAGCACTAATTGCTCATCACTAGCTATGAAGTTTTGATGCAGTTACAGCCAACTAGCGCAAAAATAATATTACAATATTGTCAAAACAATATGATGTATCATCAAAAATAATATCCCAACATGTAACTGTATGGATTATATTTCTTCCCCATCACTATTCCAAACCTTGTCCAGTGTCCACCTGCGAGCTGTGGCTGTTTTACAAAAGTCAATATGGATGCATTTTATTTGTTTTTTTTTTGTGTCTACACACTGGCTTTTCCCCATCCTCCATGTGTGCTGATGAATTGCAGCTGGGATGATGTTCCCTGGGTTTTTATGCAAGTCAATGAAATGTGAAATGCCTGCTAATCAGTTAATGGTAACTCTTACTTTCTGCCAATTGTTACATCAACGCATGATGTTTCTGCAAATCTGAAGCCATTTAGTGGGAACAGTCTGAACTGTCTCAGATGAAGGGAAACGGGAAGAACCTCCAGTCAATGTGCAGTATGTTGAAAAAGAAGATTAGCACCAGTCTATACTGTTATTCCATTGTGTTAGTAGTCACATGTAAAAGCACATGAGAAAATGAGGCTTGGAAGACCGAGTTCCATCCTCTGGCCACACCCAGACTGTCAAACGTTAACACACAATGTTCTCTTTTGCTCTTAACTGGTTTGACCCTACAATATTAATTTTAGCAGTGATTTAATAATATTGTTGCTGTATCAAATGCATTGATTAGCCTATTCTAGAAGAGGGTGTCGTCCACACATCAGGAAATGATCATAGAAATTAGGCCTATGACAGGGTTGTGGGGGATGGGAAGGCAGCAGATAGTCAGTGAATGATTGGGGTGTTATATTTCTGTATTGATCGCCTCATTTTTCTGATGAACCCAGTGCTACCTCTCCCACTCATAATCCCCAACCTTACATGTGGTGGGTCGGCCGGATGGAGCCTTGGTTTTACTGGAAGTGCACTTAGCCCTGTTGCAGGATTTAACAAGGCCTTTTTAGCTGGACTCAGTTGAGTGCGTGGGCCAGACACAGTGGGAAGTGGCTGGCCTTCTACTGTTCTGTACTTTTTATCCTCCCCCTCCACTGTGCATACCTTTGCATTCCTGTCCATTTTTTTCACATGACAGTTTTCATGGGCAATTAATGGAACATTTATTTAGAAAAACTGTGTGACCTTGCTGTTTAAAGCTAGTATTACTCTCACATTACTGGTGTCTCGTGTTAACCTTACGGACAGGGAGCCTCTGTAGAGTTAAGTCAAGCCACAATAAAAAGCTATTGAAGATTTATCATCAAACTGCTGGACAATAAAATTCACTTTTCTTCAAATATCCTATGTTACAAACTGTGTGCCTTGCTTGCTAAGTAATATTTTATAACTAGTCTATGGATTGCCACCCTTTTCAGCTATTTATTAGTCACGACAATTAGGCTAGTCCAGGAGATGATATTTGTATGTGGTAGCCTATGTGCAGTCAGTGGAACTGAATGGTATTTTCCCTATTGTCTGCACTGCATTCATAGCTTAGTCTTTTCAGTAGCCTAGGCACTGGTAATAATATTGTGTGGTATTCTTTACATTGAGTGTGATTTCACTGTGTAGTACTGTATGTTCAAGTGCTCAAAGGGAAGCTTAAGAAGACAAAGGAAATGCTGGATGCTGATGAGGCGTAGCCGCTCTTATCTCTGTGGGTGGCTCACAGAGGAATTGGGGTGTGAATGATGTCTGTAGTATATTTGGGTGGTAATGCATATGATTTCCCACATTTAAGTTGAAGGTATGTATATAGCCCACCTTTTTTACATTTGTTATATTTGTAGGTGTTGAGGCATGGCTCACATCAGTGAGGCTGGAGATGAAGAAGGAATGAGAGTGAGAAAGGGGTGATGGACATATCCAAGGGAAAGATACAGAGAAAGAAGAGAAAATTGACAGAATGTAACTGAAATGAAGATCGAATAGAGGCGAGAAAGGCATGGAAAGAGAGCTGGATCACAGTCCAATGATAAAATGGCGAAAAGGAGAAGTGTCTTTCTCTCTTTCCCAGTTTTTCAATTCCATCTTTTTCTGTTCCTGCTTTCTCTCCCTCCCCCTCTTTCTCTCCCTCCCCCATCTTTCTCTGAGAGCAGCTATAGTGATGGCATGTATTCTCTGGACAGTCTGATAAGCGCAGCTGCTGCTACAGCAGACTTTGGTTAAATAGCTTCACATGTGCAGCATGTCTGGTCTGTGCAGCTGTGTACTCTGTATGCCCCCCTGAGAAGCCACTGCACCCTTCTCATTAACTAAACATGACTCCTTAAGAGGATTATTAGCCCAATTTCTGGACAGGATGTCGGAAGCCATCAGCAGAGGGGAGAAAAACCATTACCATAATTGCATTGCGCTAGGGGAGGAGGAAAAGGGGAAGGATGCATAGATGTATAAAAAAAAAAAAAGGAAGAAATGAGTGGCACTGAGAGAAGAGGACGGCAGGGATGCTGGAAAGAAGCAGGCGGCGGGGGAGGATCTGCTGATAGAGAGAGGAAGGCCTGTGAGGTTGAGCAATTACTCCTCCTTGATCTCCCCCCTGCGTCTGAGGGCTGACTTGGTATAGTCCTCCAACAATAAAACAGCCTACAGTAACCCTTCATGTGGCACATCTCTGGGTTCACACCGGTGGCCCACATTGGGTGAGGAAGGTGCAGCGTCTGCGATGCGGGCCTGCCAGAGGATGGTCCGAAAACGCCCCAGAATGGCGCCTGCTCAGTTCTTCAGATGGAGACAGGGCTGTGTGTTTAGTGTCAGGCATAGGTCTGTCTACACCTGGTTACCTGCACCTCTCCTCTCTCTCTCTCTCCCTGCCTGGCAGGCTGAGCCACAGCATGAGTGAGTATTGCCTCCACACACAGACACTCTGCGTTTGTACATCTGCTCTGTCTCTGTCACGATCTGTCTGTCACCTTCTCTTTCCTCTATCTCACTCTGTCACCATCTCTGTCTGTGACTATGAAGATGGTGATGGTCAGTTATATGAATGCTTATTCTCCACACAGGAAGTGGTGGCATAAGGGTGGGGTTTCACCTCCCCTGCTCCGCTCATTGTCAGAGTAAATGAAGATGCAGGTTTTCAGCTACTGACCCATCACACTTTTTTCTTTGTATCTCTGTGGAACTGCTGAGCATCAGTACATTACATGCAGAACTAAGGGAAAAGGATGAAACATAGAATTCAACATGTAAATCCAGATGATAGAGAATTGATTTTAAGATGTTCTAGAATGCTTTCTGCGTGTGATGTTGTAACTATGTACAGACACAGTAAAATCACTATGATTTGTGAACCTTTAGACTGCTCGTTTGACTGAGCCCTGGGAAGAATTGTATGTATGTGACACGAATCAGCACCGTGATATGGCCCATGTGTTACATGTACATTTATTCCTATGCTGTCCTTTTTTTTCTTGAGTTCTACTTTAGTGAACTAGAGTGAATGTTTTCTGTTCTTGCGAAATCGTATGCAGTATATACGCCACACACATTTTGAGGGACAATACAATTATGTAGGAGAAGGTTCTCGAGTCAGACCAGCTGGCTATATGTGTTACATACTGCACATGTGTATTTGGCTGGATAAATGCCATGAATAAAAGATCCAAGGAGTTTACAGCTTCTTTGTCCGTTACTCAGGGAGTTTAGAACCTACATTTGAAATGATAGCCTAAAGTGTACGGTTTTTAAATTTAAGAAAATTAAAATGCGGATAAGTTCCCCCTCCCTTTTGACCCTTCACTTTCTGGAAACCATAGAATGAAAAGCATAGCCTAATCTTGGTACTCTGTTATATTCTTCCACATAATGCCAGTTCACTAGGAAATGTATACATTTATTCAGATGTATTCTCTGTGTGTCTTGCTGTGTTTGGAGACTTGACCTGAGCTCTCCTAGTATATAAATAGCTCCATTGTCAGCTCTTAGGGTGTAAACTGGGTAGAACCTGTTTCGTTTGGAGAGCAGAATCTCCTGAGGGGGGCGCTCCTTTCTCTGCCACAGACGATGGGAGGACCGAGCACAATGACTGAGCAAGAAATGTAATTGGCAAGATATAGCAGGAAATCTTCCTTTGATTTATCTTTTGAATAGAGGATAGGTACTGCTCTTATTGCTTGCGATACTGAAAAGCCTCCGCCTCCCCCTCTCGCACTGTTCATTTACACTTGTCATTTGACGGTCGGCTGCTGAAGTAATAAGTCAATGATAATTTATAGCTGTCAGTCAAGATGCGGACTGCTGCCACTCTGATGTCTGGTGATGTGATGGATTGGACAGACTGGGGCGAGGGTTTGAGCCTGTGGGGAAGGTTTGAGCCTGTGGCGAAGGGGGAGGGGCTGAGGCAGGGAGAGGTGAGGTGGGGAGGGCTGGACGGGATGCTGCGCGGTCCCTCCTAGAGATGACAGGTGCCGAGACAGTCTGCAGGAAAAGGCCCATTATCTGAGAGAAGGGGATAGACTACTATATATATCATACTGACACCTGGAAAATACTAAATCCATTAGGCTTCCATTTGCTCTTTTCTTTTTTTCGCCAGTTCTACCGTTTATTTTAATTTTTTACATATTTCAATAGTATCTCCTATTGCTGTGCGAGGAAGTGTAAATATGTGCCATTGTGAATTGCAGGCCTTAATCGCAGACTAAAGTATGACATTACCCTTTTCAGCTTTAAAAATGTCTTGTCTGCATAAAAGGAAATTCCACTCTAAAAGGCATGAGATTGTCTGTCGGTTATTCCTCTGTAGCAGACTTATGGAATATGGAAGGCAACGATAGGCTAAATTATCCGATTTTTAAGGCAAATAAATGTCCTCACATTGTAAAAGGGTGTGGCTGGCATTTAGCCTAGTTGTTAAAGCCAGTGTCCACGATCACAGAGAATGGGCGTAGTGAGAGTGACATCCATTGTGCTGACTATCAGGGTATCTGTGTCATTGTGGCAAGCTGGTCACCACTGTGGTACCATTCATTCATGGGCTGGAATTTGGTTTCCTAACGATCCGCGATGGCTCTATGGACGATTCAGCACCACCATTTTTTTTTTTAGTAGGCTATATCTTATTCTTAGCTTCTAACCCCACCCTAGTTTAGATGCATTGACCCCTCAACCACCGCCCTCTTTTACATTGCTGTGTGTCTGGGTGGGTGAGTTTTATTCCCCCCACCTCTCGGGCTGGCTGGCTGCCTTGTGGCAACGTCCACTACGAGGGCGGTTCTGCCTGTTCTAGGTACAAAATGTTTTCTCTTTCTCTTCGGACATCGGAAGGAGTGGAGGCTGATGTTTCTCTGTGCGTGCCAAAGTGTACATTAATTCGCTTACTCTATGTGAGATGGTGAGCACAGTCTACGTGCACCTACACAGCTGTGTGCAAATTTGCTCATGAATTAAACCCATGACTAACATGACAAAACAAGATGTCAATTTGAGTTCCTTGTATGTAGGTATTGCAATAGTAATGGCATTTTTTATTTATTTTGGAAAGGTAGGCTTGTTATATCACCATTTTGACCCCTTAAGGAAGTGAGACCGCAGACAGACAAACATTTTAGTCTCTTCAAGATGCATCCATCCGTCTCTTTTATATCATGTTAGTCAGTTAAATGTAGATGCTGATGAATCTCAGCCCACTGTGGAGTTTGTTCCCTAAGGTAGGAAATTGAAGATGGGATGATACGAGGACAAAGGGCCAGGTGCGGTACGTCTAATCGACTGGTGCTCATCATCAGTCAGGCTTCGTTGAATTAGCTGTAAAATGCCTTGATGGGCTCTGGGTTTGTGGGGATGGGATGGAGCATGAAAATGGCTTAATGCTTGACAAGATACGTAACAGGAGTTATTTTGAGTGGTTAGAATTTCAGGTCAGGAGGAGGCTTCTACGGCTACTATGAACATGAAGTTGCTATGCCCTGATTGCTGGCCTCTCATTTAAAGCACAGCGTTCATGATGATAGTTCTTCTCCTTAGTTAGCCCTTGCAGCTAGCATTTTGCAGGAGACCTGATTGTGATCAAGTGGAATGTTGGTTAAAGCCATTCTAACCTCCAGCATTTCTGTCTTTCCAGGGCTTTCTGAAGAATGAGAGGGACAATGCGCTGCTCTCTGCAATCGAGGAGTCACGTCGCAGGGTAAGTGGCACTCTCTTGGCTGACTGGTTTGCCATGACCACACCCTCTCTGCACCCCATGTTCACATCTAATATTCCCATTTGGCTTTAACATACCTGGGGCTTCATTTATCAATATTGCGTTGAAACTATTCTAAAATACTACTTACGGAAGGAAATTAGATTGTTCGTACACAGAAAAAGTGTGATTTGTCAAACAATCCTATGAGCATCATACGCACACTGGTAGGAGATCTGTTGATAAATACCAATTGTTTGCACAACCTAGGCTATTAGCATTTCGAAACGCCCCTAATTAACCATATAGACAATCATCCCTTTTTAAACCTGTGGGAATATACAACGCTGTACCATGAAATAGCCTACAACGGCACAACCCCAAAAAAACAACTTTTCCGAGACTGAAATAGAGTTGCTAGTGTCAGAGATTGAATACAACAGAAAGGTTTTATTTCACTTGCCCAGTTGTGGTTTGACCAGTAAAATGTAATAAAGCTACAAAGAGAGGACCATTAGGACAGTTCTAAGTTGCTTTACCAATGGCAATATACTTCAAATGAGTAGGCAACACTCGCCAATAAGCCATTCATCCTCAACAGCACCCTCCTGTAGGCGTATAGACCAGCATGGCTGTTTTGCAAAATGAACGAGTTGTGCGTTCCACCTGGCCAACACATTCAGCAATGTTTTATTACCTATCACCTGCACATTGAGTGGAACCCTTTTCTGTTCACATAGTTTTAACTCGTTTTGGGATGGCTCTTTTATGGCGATATGGGTGCTGTCTATTGCGCCGTTCGTATTGGGGAACCCATTGGTGGCAAAGAAACCCCTGTTGTGCTGTGGTTTATGGAAATTGTATGTTATTGCATACAAAACATTGGTTCATCAAGGGATGCGAGATGCCAAAAACCTGAGGGTAGATAACACTTTGATGTTTACCGGACTGGCCTTTCTAAATGGGTTCTAAATCCTCGCAAGGATCCTATAAGATTGGCTCATCAGATATCGTTTCCCAAAACCAATCTGTCGTTTCTGCAAAAATAGTCCTACCTGTTTCTAAAAACGCTCACTCTGCGAAATGCAGCGTGTGCTAAATCTTCCAACCGAGCAAAATCAGCCATCTCTCATTCCATTTCCCATTATCTCAGTCTTTTATAGTATTTCATAAAGTTTAACTTTTCATATGTCTAATTTAACAAATGACTGTACTTTATAGGGATTATTATTGTAACAAATGCACTGATATGGTCACAATGAAAATACAATTAACTCTCACATATTTTCCACATACTACGCTTGACAAGCAGTTCCTTTATTCCACCACTGGTCATGGCTATGCGTAAATCTACGCACCGGCTCAAGCAAACGTTCATATTGATAAATCTCACACTCTGCTCTTGTATAGCCAAAGGTTTCCCTCCATGACATCTTGACATACCAAATGTTCTCCTGAATAGGCTATAGTTGCATTCTGTCTCACACTTTTTAATAAAAAGAATAAACCCGTACCCTGTGTTGTCAATCATGACTTGTTCACCTTGTACCAATATAAACCCTTTGCCTATTATCTTTCTAAAATGGTTTCCTCTGCATGAGTTCAGACCAGGTTTAATTAGGAACAGTTCTAATTAGCATCCACTGTCCCGGTGGGATTGAGATAGATAAGGTCTCTGGATTCTAATCGGTTCTTGGCTAAATCTGGACCAGCCATAAATGCAGACCCACTTTAGCTTCACAATCCCATCCCTCCACACACCCAGGCATCACAGGGCGTGAGCCAGTTTGAAGAGCCCGCATAGTCCCAGATCTCACTTTTACTGTATGGGGCCCCAGGATGCCTGCATGGGTGATTGGAGGTGTTTATTGTGCACAGATAAAGTGCCTTCAGAAAGTATTCATACCCCTTGACTTATTACACATTTTGTGTTACAGCCTGAATAGAAACTTTTTTTAAACTTTTTTTTTCTCATTCATCTATACCCAATACCCCATAATGACAAAGTGAAAACAACATGTTTTTAGAAATGTTGGTACATTTATTGCCAATGAAATACAGAAATATCTCATTTACATAAGTGTTCACACTCCTGAGTCAATACATGTTAGAATCACATTTGGCAGTGATTACAGCTGAGAGTTTTTTTGGTTAAGTCTCTAAAGCGTTGCACAC
Source organism: Oncorhynchus tshawytscha (assembly GCF_018296145.1). Taxonomy (NCBI): domain Eukaryota; kingdom Metazoa; phylum Chordata; class Actinopteri; order Salmoniformes; family Salmonidae; genus Oncorhynchus; species Oncorhynchus tshawytscha. Next base: position 27,039,986 of record NC_056434.1, on the reverse strand, counting down.
CTGGATTGGACAATATTTGCACATTTATTTTTTCAAAATTCTTCAAGCTCTGTCAAGTTGGTTGTTGATCATTGCTAGACAGCAAAGTCTTTTCATAGATTTTCATGCTGAATTAAGTCAAAACTGTGACTAGGCCACTCAAGAACATTGTTCTTGGAAAGCAACTCAAGTGTATATTTGTCCTTGTTGTAGGTTAATGACCTGCTGAAAGGTGAACTTGGAAAGCAGAACCAGGTTTTCCTCTAGAATTTTGCCTGTGCTTAGCTCTATTCCAATTCATTTTATCCTAAAAAACTCCCTAGTCCTTGCCGATGACAGGCATATCCATAACATGATGCAGCCACCACCATGCTTGAAAATATTAAGTGGTACTCAGTGATATGTTGTTGGATTTTCCCCAAACATAACGCTTTGTATTCAGGACATAAAGTGAATTTCTTTGCCATATTTTTGTAGTTTTACTTTAGTGCCTTATTGCAAACATGATGTGTGTTTTGGAATATTTTTATTCTGTACAGGCTTCCTTCTTTTCACTCTGTCATTTAGGTTAGGATTGTGGAGTAAGTTAACTGTTTTAAGTCACCATTGGCCTCTTGGTGACATTGCTGAGCGGTTTCCTTCCTCTCCGGCAACTGAGTTAGGACGCCTGCATCTTTGTAGTGACTGGGTGTATTGATACACCATCCAAAGTGTAATTAATAACTTTGAAATGCTCATATACAATGTCTGCTTTTTTTATCCATCTGCCAATATGTGCCCCCCTTTGCGAGGCATTGGAAAACCTCCCTGGCCTTTGCTTGAATCTGGGTTTGAAATTCACTGCTTGACCAAGGGACCTTAGAATTTTACGTATGTGTGGGGTACAGAGATGAGGTAGTAATTTAAAAAAATCTCCATGCAACTTATTATGAGACTTGTGAGGCAAGTTTTAACTCCTGAATGTATTTAGGCCATAACAAAAAGGGTTGAATACTTATTGACTCATGACATTTCAGCTTTTCATTTTTTATTCATTTGCAATGATATCTAAAAACATAATTCCACTTTGACATTATGGATGGGATATTGTGTGTAGGCCAGTCACACACAATCTCAATTTAACCAATTCAAAATGTGGAAGGAATCGAGGGGTGTGAATACTTTCTGAAGAAACTGTATCTCCCATGGCGAGAGTTTTTGCAGCGTTGGCTATTTTAAACAAATCATGTGGTTTCTAACCCATTTATGCAGCCTAGCCTGGTTCTCTCAATTATTTTCAAATTGGTGTGTCCAAATTAAATTGGTTCTCTCTCGCTCTTCGTACTTACGTGTTCTCTTTTCTTGTTCTCTGTCAGACATTCCTCTTGGCAGAGGAGTACCACCGTGAGTCCATGCTGGTTCAGTGGGAGCAGGTGAAGCAGAGAGTACTGCACACCTTGCTGGGAGCAGGGGAAGATGCTCTGGACTTCAGCCAAGACGTAGAGGTCAGTGTCTCCATCTGATGTTTATCATTGTCCTATAAGCCCTATGAACTCCAGTGCATAAAGCACACATCCAGATATAATCTATATACATATAATATATGACTTGACCACATTGAGATAAATACGCACTCATCAAAAATGTTTACTAACCCAGATGGATGTTGCAGAATTCAATAGGCCCCTCCCATTTGCAAGATTTTTCCTTAAATATTTTATTTTTCATAAAATAAATGGCAAGCACTCCTGTTTTTAATAATGGATAATGATCCAGCACATTCAGTTTGGTTCTCCCACAATGTTATCAGTCTTTACCAAAGATATGTTTGTTTTATGTAACTGTTTAGATAACCTTCAGGGCTCCAGATATTTAGCACAGTAGGAAAACTGCTGTGGTAATCACAATTTCCTAACTGTAGTTGTTACACATTGTCCTGTGGAGTGTGTGTGTTAGAGTTGATTTGTCTTTCCCTGTGCTTATTGAATTATTAACCAACAGTTACATTTTAAATTTGTGACCTGCTGTTCACTCTCTATGCCAGAAACGCACTATCTTCTGTGTTCAGTTGTTGCTGTCTATACTCTCTTCTCTTATAATGCCATGTCTCATACAGCATTTATACTGCCCTATACATGGAATATGCATTTATACTGCCCTATACATGGAATATACATTTATACTGCCCTATACATGGAATATGCATTTATACTGCCCTATACATGGAATATACATTTATACTGCCCTATACATGGAATATACATTTATACTGCCCTATACATGGAATATGCATTTATACTGCCCTATACATGGAATATGCATTTATACTGCCCTATACATGGAATATGCATTTATACTGCCCTATACATGGAATATGCATTTATACTGCCCTATACATGGAATATGCATTTATACTGCCCTATACATGGAATATGCATTTATACTGCCCTATACATGGAATATGCATTTATACTGCCCTATACATGGAATATGCATTTATACTGCCCTATACATGGAATGTACATTTATACTGCCCTATACATGGAATGTACATTTATACTGCCCTATACATGGAATGTACATTTATACTGCCCTATACATGGAATGTACATTGTATGGGTGTGTCCCTTTTGTTCTCAAGAATACATGGTTGATCTGGATAAATGTTGATGTGTGTACGTGCGTGCATTTTATAATGCGAGTGCATTCAACCGTGAGCTTTGTTCACAATGGCTTTCACGCTACGTTGGTCACGACTACAATTATGAGCAACAAAGATTGAGGCAATAACCCTTCGTTTCTCTCGCCATCACATAACTACACACTTTTATTCACAATTTTTTAGGTTTACCCTGTCCTCTCAGGGCAGCTTTCTATTTAACGTTCAGTGAAATGACTTGTATCGTCTCCCTGTCTGTTTGTGTTGCAGCCCAGCTTTGTGAGTGACGCAGGGACTCCTGGGCGGAGTGCTCTTGACAGCGTGGAGGTAGCCTATGGACGACAGGTTAGTAATTTGGCCTGACGCTGATTGCAGTGCAGCACCACTTAACGTGAGATACCTACAGTACATAGCAAAAAAAGGGAAGTGCAGTCTGCAATTAGTCTCACTTAAAATGTTCAAAGATGTGAAACACCAAACCCGTTCTCTCTCGTGTATTTTATAAATTTCCCTATGTGACGATATTAGACTTTAATAGGCTGTAATACATCCAGTCAGCCTGGGGCTAAGTGCCCTGGAACCTCGTGGGCTGAAATGGATGCACAGCCTCAGTCAGGATGCAGCTGCACTGTAGTGCACTTCACTTCATAGTTATGTGGTCCTGCTAAACAAGGCAGCAATAGATCAAAGAATTGATTAGCTAGCAAAGCCAGGGCATGTTGGGTAATTTCTCTGCCCCATTTCACAGGGGTCAGCCTGTCTCTGTATCGTCCTCCCCAGTCACTCGATGAACACTGGAGTTTTAGTCCACTGGTTAAAGAGGACAGAATGTGTCGCCATATCGCCTGCGGTGTCATCATGCTGCTCTTTGTGATCTTCTTTGATGACCTGCTGAACGTTTTCATCCTTTTTGTCCTGTTTTTCATCATCCATCACTTCTCTATGCGGTCGTAGTGTTCCCTTGGGGACGACTGGGACAGAGGTGCGGATCAGGGCCCCCTGGTCTTAGTGCTGAAACGGACAGCATTCAGTCTGTCAGTACCTCTCTGTCCTCTGACCCATCTGTAAGTGTTTCTCTGCTTTTGTTCCGCCTCAGATCTACGTCTTCAATGAGAAGATAGTGAACGGACACGTCCAGCCCAACCTGGGAGACCTCTGTGCCTCAGTGGTAGACAGCCTGGATGACAAGGTTAGCTTCACGGAACCATTCCACATTCCTTTGTCTCTGTCTACGTTTGTCTTCCGCTCGGTTGGTAAATTCTCCAATGGCCAGTTGTGGACCTTTTGGATAACGAGTGTGTATATCTGAACGAGTATATATGTTTGTCTCTACAGAACGTGTCAGATATGTGGCTGATGGTGAAGCAGATGACAGACGTGCTGCTGGTCCCAGCCAAAGACACGCTGAAGAGCCGCACGTCCGTGGACATGCAGATGGCTTTCGTCACGCAGGCCCTGCAGTTCCTGGAGAACAGGTCAGAGGGGAGAGCCTTAGAATGAGAACACTCCCTAAATGTATTGCAAAATACACTCATGTAGTTACCCCTCCACTAACGTTTCTCTTTGTGTTCCCTCTACGGCAGCTACAAGAACTACACCATGGTAACGGTGTTTGGGAACCTGCTCCAGGCCCAGCTGGGCGGAGTCCCTGGCACCTATCAGCTGGTGTGCAGCTTCCTCAACATCAAGCTACCAGGGCCTCTGCCAGGCATGCAGGTACTATTGCCCCTCCGCACTGCAGCACATTCTGCTAGAAACGACATTAGCACTGTGCCCAGCCTTACATAGCCCTGGACTATTCCAGTTGGCGCTGTTACTAAGTGTAGTGTAGAGACATGCAGGTTAACGCCGCTGTGTGTGTGTTTATAATAGGATGGTGAGGTGGAGGGTCACCCAGTCTGGGCTCTGATCTACTACTGCCTTCGCTGTGGGGACCTGGGGGCTGCCATGCAGGTGGTGAACCGGGTTCAGCACCAGCTGGGAGACTTCAAGACCTGGTTCCAGGAATATATGAACAGCCCTGACAGGCGGTAGGAACCTCACACATAATGTACCTCTGCTGTGTTAGTAAACTGGTCAAGGCTGATTAGCTTTCCGTTTCACTTTCTCCTGGAATTTGACGTGCTGTAACTCTATGGCTCAGAACACCAAAGCACCAGTGTGATTTCTTTGCTCATATGAATCAAATCTAATCTCCTTAGTACTTGTTTTCTCTCCATCTCTTTCTGTCTACTGCTTTCTGTCTGACCTGTGCTGTGTCCTCTCCTCAGCTTGGCCCCTGCCACAGAGAACAAGCTGCGTCTCCACTACCGCAGAGTGCTGAGGAACAGCGCTGACCCCTACAAGAGGGCCGTCTACTGCCTCATTGGGAAGTGTGACATTGCAGACAACCATGGAGAGGTGGCCGACAAAACCGAGGACTACCTGTGGCTCAAGGTGCTTGCCTGATGACCAGTCTGTAGAGTCAGGATATTAATATTTTACCACTGTACATGATACGTAGCGCTAGTTGGGGAGAATCAGGTCAAATAGGTTTGCCTATTGTAAATGAGCCCTCACATTAACGTAGACCTGTCCCTTCCTCCATGCCCACAGCTCAACCAGGTGTGCTTCGATGACGACGGCAGCAGTGCTCCTCAGGACAGACTGACACTGGCCCAGCTACAGAAACAGCTTCTAGAGGACTATGGTGAGTTCAGAACACTTCTGGGTACATGACAGCCAGACTACTAATTTGAACAAAAATAGACCTTCAATACTAATTCTGTTCTAAGAGAGAATACTGTCTAGGACTGGAGGACTCTATTAAAGTAGAGTTGTGTAATATCACCACTTCTCAGTCCCCCCTGGGAACTGCTCTGCTCAGATAAAGAAGTGCTTCACTGTTCACTCTTAAGACTTAAACTTTTCTTAAGTTTTATCAGACATAAGGAGGCAAAGCTCTGCCACCTGAAGGATGAATCATGGCTTGTTATATCGCTCATTTCAACACAGTGCAATACAAGGTGACTGTGACTCATAGATAAGCTTGCTGCCTTTCAAAATGGCTGATGTATTCATGTTTACTTCCTACTTAGTTGAACATGAACTTTACTGAGAGGGATTAATGCAAGTTGATGACGAAGTAGTAGAAGTGGAATAGTTTTGGTTTGTTTGTAATTGTTTAGAATCTTTGTAATGCGGAGCAAATACATTTCTGACTTTATTAATATATATTCAATTAGCATGTTCTATTCCCTTTCCCATAATGTGATCCTAATAATTTAGAGTTTATCTGCAGGAGAGTCCCACTTCTCAGCCATCCAGCAGCCGTTCCTGTACTTCCAGGTGCTGTTCCTCACGGCCCAGTTTGAGGCTGCTGTGGCTTTCCTGTTCCGGGTGGAGCGTCTACGCAGTCATGCTGTTCACGTGGCTCTGGTTCTCTACGAACTAGGGCTGCTGCTCAAGTCATCTGGACAGAGCGCACAACTGTGTACGTCAGGCTACGTGTTTGTCTTCCTCTACATTTGCTTAATTTCTAGTCACACACCTTTTGTAGTTTTGAAGCTGATGGCTACTGATAAGTGAATGTTTTTCTACGTTTCAGTGAGTCAGGAGGCTGGAGACCCCCCTATGGTCCGACGGCTCAACTTCATCCGTCTCCTCATGCTCTACACACGCAAGTTTGAGTCCACAGACCCCCGGGAAGCTCTACAGTACTTCTACTTCCTACGGTTCGTTAAGTTACATTGCAGCCATCCTCCTAAGAGATGCTGCTCTCAGTTGGGGAGACCTCTCCACCACTCCACTGTGTGTCAATAACACTTGGAGGCACGGCGGTATAAAGGGAAAATGAAGTCTTTGTTAGGGGATTTCTGGGTGATTGAAGAGATGAGACCTCATGAATAAGCCAGTGGGCCATGAATCCAGTTCACCATGAATAATACAGAGGCTTTCACACATGCCCTTGGTTGGGTCATTTACTCTTTCTATTGGGGTTACGAGAATAAAGAGTTTTGATTAGAGCCTTCAGACCTCAATTGTTAATTAAAAGCTGTAATGTATATCAAATAATAGTTTTTTTTATATTAAATATGTGATTGTCTATCCTCTCTTCCTTTTGGGTACAGGAATGAAAAAAACAGCCAAGGAGAAAACATGTTTATGTGCTGTGTTAGCGAGCTGGTGATTGAGAGTCGAGAGTTTGACATGCTTCTGGGAAGACTGGAAAAAGATGGCAGCAGGAAGGTAATGGTCACACTTTTGTTCTCACTCATGATAAATGTATGTTTTAAGAGAAGAGACTTGGTTCAAACCCCTCAGTAAATGTTATTCACTTCATTGTGCATAATGATCCATTTTGTGAAAGCTATCATGGTGCTGCTGATTTTTCCATTGTGTTCGCGGCACCCGGGAATGTGTATTCGGGCTGTTCAAAGAGCTGATTGTGCCTTGTGCTTCTCCCCCAGCCTGGAGTGATTGATAAATTTGCCGGAGACACGCGAGCCATTATCACAAAAGTGGCGCTGGAGGCAGAGAACAAGGGCCTGTTTGAGGAAGCAGTCAAACTGTATGAGCTGACCAAGGTGAGCAGGGCTCTGGGTGGCAAACGTTGGGGTCAAGCAGTGTCAGTGGGTTTACTCTAGGTGAAGGAATGGGCCGAGTTGATAGAGACGAAGAGTAGAAAAAAATCAAATGTCTCCTCACATTTCTCTATTTTCCTCCTCTGATCTGTAGAATCCAGACAGGGTCCTAGAGCTGATGAACAGGCTGCTGAGTCCTGTTATTGCCCAAGTGGGCTCCACCCAGTCCAATAAGGAGAGACTGAAGAACACCGCTGTTGCCATCGCTGAGCGGTAACATCCTGGCATCATCTACATTCTGCATTACCACTGAAATTAGAACTTGTTTGACATTGCATCTTATAGGCTTACTGAAAGCAATTGTGTTAGAAAAGATGAGTGGACCATTGAGGCTAAGTTCTCTAGCTTCAGTGTGTGGTCTTGTTCTCTGTTTCAGGTACCGGACCCAGGGTGTTGCTGGAGAGAAGTCTGTGGACAGCACCTTCTACCTGCTGCTGGACCTCATGACCTTCTTTGATGAGTACCATGTTGGTCACATAGACCAAGCCTACGATGTGAGTCTGACACCCAGGGCTTCCTGTCTGATGGCTCACAATGCTGTTTATTCAGATGGAACTGATAGTAGTTATGATGACCTCTTCTTTAACTGTCCCTAACTTCTCCCCTGTATCTCTCTCTCTATTTGTGTCAGGTTATGGAGAGACTGAAGCTGGTCCCTCTGAGTCAGGACAGTGTGGAGGAGAGGGTTGCTGCATTCCGTAATTTCAGTGATGAGGTGAGAGACTGCACTGTAATTACACTCGGTATGCAGCACAGTAAACAACAGGTGTGGAGTAGCAATGAAATTGTTATTTATTGACCCTTCCCAACAATGCAGCGAGAAAGAAAATGGAGAAATTCTAGAAAAGTAAAACAAATAATAGATACAAATGCTATATACAGTACCGAGTCATTGTGCAGGGGTATGAGGTAACTGGCGTATATATGTACATATTACTAGGAATAAAATTGACAGATAGTAAATGGTAGTATCAGCGTATGTGATAAGTCAAAGTTAGTACAAAAGGGTCAATGCAGATAGTCCAGGTAACTATTTAACAAACGATTTAGCAGTCTCATGGCTTGTGGGTAGAAGCTTTTCAGGGTCCTCCTGTTGGTTCCAGACATAGTGCATCTTGACATCTTGCCGTGCAGTAGCAGAGGGAACAGTTTATGACATGGGTGGCTGGAGTCTTTGAGCATTTTTAGGTCCTTCCTTTGACATCGCCTGCTATAGAGGTTCCGGATAGCATGGAGCTCGGCCCAGTGATGTACTGGGCTGTAAGCACTGCCCTCTGTAGCGCCTTGGATGCCAAGCAGTTGCCATACCAAGCGGTAATGCAGCCAGTCAAGATGCTCTCAATGGTGCAGATGTAGAACTTTTTGAGGATAACGGCCTGTTTGAGGAAGCAGTGAAACTAAATGAGCTGGCCAAGGTGAGCAGGGCTCTGGGTGGCAAAGGTCCCTGTCTTACCTGCATTGTCCTTTGCATGTTGTTCCAGGTCAGGCATAATTTGTCGGAGGTTCTCCTGGCCACCATGAACATCCTGTTCATGCAGTACAAACGTCTGAAGGGCGCCACAGCAGGAGCCCCTGGTCGACCACAGAGATCCATGGAGGACAGAGACTCGGTGAGGAGATGGTGACCTCTCAGGGCAATACTTTCCATGGGATAAAAATTGATGGACTTTGTTAAGTCTTTGAGGGACTTTTGGGGGCTATGTGTTGTGATGGACTGGGCAGTAGAGACATGCCTCTGCTCTATTATGTGTTATTTCATTGAATAATGAGTACCGCACCGTCTTGTTTTGACACAGGGTTGATTTCACTGTCAACTCTAAGATGTTAACATGCCCTTTTGGCATTTTCTGTGTTTGTTAACAGCAACTGCGCAGCCAGGCTCGAGCACTGATCACGTTTGCTGGGATTATCCCATACCGCATGGCAGGCGACACCAATGCCCGGCTGGTGCAGATGGAGGTCCTAATGAACTGACTCCAGAATACCCCAAAGCCCCAGCCATACCCACCCTTCTCATTAACTGTCGGATTTATTTGATTTTTTAAAGCATTTTTCCCATTTCTTTGTCCTTATGTTGTTCCATATTTGTATTTTTTCACAAGTCGAAATAAAATGTCAGTTCAATTTAATTTCTTATGCATTAATTTAATTATAAACCCCACTATTTGATTCATTTTAATTTAGTTTGGCAGTTTGCTTATTGTTTTTTCCATTGTTATGCATCATAATGGTCATCTATTAAATGATTAGTGGTATGAGTACCTCCTGGATTTAAAGAAAACACTGAAAGAAATATTTTTACTCTTAGATTAATTTGGGATTATTAATTTAAAAATTAATTGTGGCTTTTGATATTATTTTATGGTAAAAGGGATAGTTAACATTTTTGGCATTGAAGCCTTCCCCCCAGAGTCAGATGAACTCATGGTGCTCAAACTGCAGGCAGGGACATAAAAATGGTATCCATCAGTATAGGAAATGTATGCACTCACTGTAAATCGTTCTGGATAAGAGTATCTGCTGAATGACTAAAATGTCAAATCTGACTGGGTAAGTAGAAAAAAGGGCTTGGTTGGCAAAATCTCAAACTATCCCTGAGACATGGTCTATAGCCTATAGTCAAGAAGCAACAGGGAATTGGGATTCATTGCACAAGCCATAATCAGTGGTCCACGAAGAACAAAAGCTTGCAAAACATTTTAAAGTATTCACAAGATGTGTGTTCTACATTAAAATACACCTCAACTGGCAATTTAAAAATATATATTTTGAGAAATCATTGATAATGAGATTTTGTGGGTGCTAGAACGAAAATTCAACATCCACTGTATACTCTTCGTTGATGGAACGGCACACAGACAAAATGTATCCCTGCTGGTGGCTTTCTATTGGGAGTTAAATGATAATGATATGTCTCTTTGCTACTAGTCATACTGGATTGATTGCCTTAGAAAGGCCAATATGTTTCTTTGGATAACATTATTTTTTTATAACTATGATAATATCACAGCAGCTGAAGAAATGACACCGAGTAGGTAATAACTGAATTGAAAGAACATTGTGATGGGGCTTGTCATGTGTGACACTGCTGCACTTATTGACAGATGGTTAGAAGGGAAGGAAATGCCCTGAGAGAACACAGAAGGGAGTCTTTGCTTCACTTGGCTGCACTAGATTGTTGAAGCTGTTTCCTCTCAAACTTAACCCATTGTCACCACAGGGGACTTGTGTTCATTATGGAGAGAATCAAACTTGACTGTGCTCTTTTACTGTAGTGCTTTAACTTTTCACTCACAGCCCTTCCCGTCATCATTGGATCTGTGCTGGAGTTCGTTACCTCCTCGGACTATGATCCTCTTTCCTTTGTTATTGAGACGGTGCTTTTACTTTGCACCACATCACAACCTGCTCTGGTCTGTGTGTGGAGAAGACATGGACTGGGAGCTCCCTCTGCCACGGTGGATCCATTCTAAGGTGTGTGTGCTGCAGCTGGTGTTGTGAATCAGGCCGATGCCACACACCTGCTATAACCCGGCTATTTCACAACACCAGGGTGGCACTGCACCACTGCCAACGAAACGCCAAGGGCAAGCAACAAGCAGCTTCGAGGAGCCGAAGATTAAATGACCTACTAGAGTACCTACAGTTCATTTGATGAAATGTCTGCTGTGATTTTGATTTCAATTACATGTACAAGCATTTGATTAAATGTGTTTTTACTTAATTTTGTGTCAGATTTAATACAATTATTCCCCAATGAGGCAAAAACACTATACTTTGGGAGATTCCAGGGGGTATTTGATCATTTGTTAAAAAGATATGTTTTCAGGATATAATTCATTTTTAAAAAGTTATATTTTGGAGCAAATGCAGTCAGGGGGATCAAGAGTTTAGAATAGCGAGGTTTCTGTACCAGGGCTTGTCTGCAGTGTCAGCTGTATTGTAGTATGCTCAACTGTGCAAGTTAATGAGAGACTCGATGAAAGGACTGCTGGCACAACATCCCACTGTGCACACCTTTGTTGAATCAACGTTGTTACAACGTCATTTGTCAACGTATTGTGACGTGAAAACAACGTGGAAAATACATTGGATTTGAAAAAAGTCATCAACCAGTACCTGTGTATTGGGTGAACAGTCCGTGTAGTTTTTGGCCAATTAATATTTTTTATTAGATGACAAGATAAAAAACGAGTAAAGGGTTGTTCCTCATGTATTTTATTTGAATCCGAATTCAAACAACACATAAACGGTTTGCTTTGTGTTTTTCATTGTCTAACGGAAATGTTAAATAAAGATAAACGGAATAATGATTTGATTATTCAAATGTGTTTTTAATGGTCGGTTCTGGTTCAACCCATGCACTGTATGTTTTGGCAAATTGGTGTCTTCCTGACAACACAGAAAATTATAAATGGGTCTTTGTTTTATGCCGATATAAATGTTTCTCATTCCAATGATTTGATTATTGACTGTCACTGAAGTGGGTCATGTGACCAGTCCTGAGTCCAAAATTGGCCTAGTGAGACAGTTACTTCCACAACTTTTACAACCCTAACGACTAACATGTAACCTACATAATTGTGGATAGGCGCTATAACAAGCCACCGATCACCACAACCTTCAGTGCCTACGAACTTAGACAACATGACCGCAAGCGGAGTCAGCCACCGTGCTGTGAAATTCGCGCGTCTTGACCAATGATCTATACAGTGGTCATGACCCATGGAGAACAGTTTTTAGGTTTGCCTATGTCAGGATCTGGCCATTTGTGATGAGCCTATTAACGACATCAATAATACGGTATGATATAAACTCTGACCACGGACCTATAGTGCTTTGAAACTCCGATGGGCAACCGTGCGGAAAGACCAGGGCCCGGTTTCACAAAATAATCTTGGTTCATCGTTAGAATGGTTCTAACGATTAACCAAGCCTTAAAATGCTTTTGGCAAACCAAGCCCCGTGCCCCGTTTTCCAGAGCCATCGTATAGCGTTAAAAATCTTCGTTAGAACCATCTTACGATGTATCTTTTGCAGTCGAGGTGTTTCCCTGAGCCTTCGTTAGTAACGTGGCTCTTTTTATTTATTTATTTATTTTACCTTTATTTAACCAGGTAGGCAAGTTGAGAGCAAGTTCTCATTTACAATTGCGACCTGGCCAAGATAAAGCAAAGCAGTTCGACAGATACAACGACACAGAGTTACACATGGAGTAAAACAAACATACAGTCAATAATACAGTATAAACAAGTCTATATACAATGTGAGCAAATGAGGTGAGAAGGGAGGTAAAGGCAAAAAAGGCCATGGTGGCAAAGTAAATACAATATAGCAAGTAAAACACTGGAATGGTAGTTTTGCAATGGAAGAATGTGCAAAGTAGAAATAAAAATAATGGGGTGCAAAGGAGCAAAATAAATAAATTAATTAAATACAGCTGGGAAAGAGGTAGTTGTTTGGGCTAAATTATAGGTGGGCTATGTACAGGTGCAGTAATCTGTGAGCTGCTCTGACAGTTGGTGCTTAAAGCTAGTGAGGGAGATAAGTGTTTCCAGTTTCAGAGATTTTTGTAGTTCGTTCCAGTCATTGGCAGCAGAGAACTGGAAGGAGAGGCGGGAGATGCTATGGTGACCAGCGAGCTGAGATAAGGGGGGACTTTACCTAGCAGGGTCTTGTAGATGACATGGAGCCAGTGGGTTTGGCGACGAGTATGAAGCGAGGGCCAGCCAACGAGAGCGTACAGGTCGCAATGGTGGGTAGTATATGGGGCTTTGGTGACAAAACGGATTGCACTGTGATAGACTGCATCCAATTTGTTGAGTAGGGTATTGGAGGCTATTTTGTAAATGACATCGCCAAAGTCGAGGATTGGTAGGATGGTCAGTTTTACAAGGGTATGTCTTAAAACCCTTGCACACCTATGACCACTTATAGAGCAGCCAAAGTGCACGGTTAAGCTTTTTCTTGTCGGTACAAATTGGAAACACCTGGAACACTATAAACGCCAAGCCATTGTCAGACGTCAGAGGAACAACAATAATACAGCATATGGCTGCTATTCAGCAGATTGTTGCTCTCCGAGATAACCGGCGGTGCAGGTTGGTGTATTTAAATGCCCGTAATTCTCAACAAACTGAGCCCATTGCAGCCTCAATGATGGGGCAGAAATACAGGGTCTCACGAGACGAGATACTTAGACTGCTCGACCTTGTTTCTCCTTCAAACAGGTAGAGTTTTCTCCAGGTCCTTTGTGATGGACACGTCATCATAACGTTTTAAAAATAAAATAAACAAGATGTGTGCAATAGAGGTTTAGTTACTGTATATATACTGAACAAAAATATAAACGCAACATTCTTCAATACAGTTCATGTAACTGGGAATGCAGATATGCATCTTTTGGTCACAGATACATAAAAAAAAAGTTAGGGGCAAGGATCAGAAAAAACGTCAGTATCTGGTGTGACCACCATTTGCATGACCTTCGCATAGAGTGTATCAGGCTGTTGATTGTGGCCTGTGGAATGTTGTCCCACTTCAATGGCTGTGTGAAGTTGCTGAATATTGGCGGAACTAGAACACACTGTCATACACGTCAATCCAGAGCTTCCCAAACATGCTCAATGGGTGACATGTCTGGTGAGAATACAGGCCATGGAAGAACTGAGACATTTTCAGCTTCCAGGAATTGTGTACAGATACTTGCAACATGGGCAGTGCATTATCAGGCTGAAATATGAGGTGATGGCTGCGGATGAATGGCATGACAATGGAGCTCAGGATCTCGTCACGGTATCTCTATACATTCAAATTGTCATTGAGCAAATGCAATTGTGTTCGTTGTCCGTAGCTTATGCCTGTCCATACCATAACCCCACCGCCACCATGAGGCACTCTGTTCACAACGTTGACATCAGCAAACAGCTTGCCCACACAATGCCATACACGTGGTCTGCGGTTGTGATGCCGGTTGGACATACTGCCAAATTCTCTAAAATTATGTTGGAGGTGGCATTTGGTAGGGAAATTAACATTCAGTTCTCTGGCAACATCTCTGGTGAACACTCCCGCAGTTAGCATGCCAATTTCACGCTCCCTCAAAATTTGAGATATTTGTGGCATTGTGCTATGTGACAAAACTGCACATTTTAGAGTGTCCTTTTACTGTCCCCCGCACAAGGTGTACCTGTGTAATGATCATGCTGTCTAGTCAGCTTCTTGATATCCCACACCTATCAGGTGGATTGGCAAAGGAGAATTGCTCACTAACTAGGATATAAACAAATTTATACAGAACATTTGAGAGAAATAAGCATTTTGTGCATATGGAACATTTCTGGGATATTTAATTTCAACTCATGAAACATGGGACCAAGACTTTACATGGTACAATTGAATAGGCCAAAAGCATAGCCAATCCATTTAGTGAAATGAATGATTGAGGCTGAACTCAAATGCTACATTGATTTAGGGCGTATGCCTGCTGAAGACAAGTCACATAGGCCTACTGGCTATGTCATCGCTGGATGGGCTAAATAATGTAAAGCTATTTTGTGACAATGTATTTTTGTTGCAAATTGCTATAGGCCTATACTTAAACCTAATTGCATTGAAACAAATTCATTGATCCAATGATTTACCGTACGTAAGCTATAGGAGAAGGTGCAGGTATATGGTTTGATGTGGTTTTGTGGACTTCCCCACTGATAACCGGTAATCCCTTGTTAAATCGGAACAGCCTCGGATCATATATTTAGGCATATACTAAGCTCCTATATGTCCGCACGTGATGACAGCTGCTGCTTATATGTGGAGGCGTTGCCCGAACAAAAGTGTGCACAATAGGCTTGCTAATAACCAATTTGTTTATCATCTCAGGCACTGGCCTCTGATTGACACAGCTGTTTTACCTGTATTCTGACAGGTTCAGGATCCTGGACAGCGTTGATTAAAAAAAACGTAAGTGCTGAGAGTTCAGGATGAGAGGTAACGGGCGAGACTATTATACAATCTTTATTCAAAAGATCTAAAAGTCCTTCTGGCTCTCTTACATGTGGAACCTATTTCCTGACTTCTCGTAGTCTGCGGGAAGATTTCAATTGCGTCCTCTCTACCTTGTCTCCTCAAAACCCATTAAACATTTTTAAATTTTAAAAATTTATTTAACCTTTATTTAACCAGGTAAGCTAGTTGAGAAAAAGTTCTCATTTACAACTGCGAGCTGGCCAAGATAACGCAAAGCAGTGCGACACAAACAACAACAACACATGGAATAAACAAGTGTACAGTCAATAACACAATAGGGGAAAAAATAAAGTCTATATACAGTGTGTGCAAATGGCGTGAGGAGGTAAGGCAATAAATAGGCCATAGTAGTGAAGTAGCTGAGCCACACATGTCAATCCCTGATTGTGCATTAGCTGTATTTTTTGTATTCTATGCCGTTAACCTCTCTCTCTCTCTGTTCCCCTGCTGTGCCAAAAGGGAGGGCCTTCTCCCTCAGCTGTGGACGCTGCCAGTAGCAACAGTCATGTGCCTCATCTCCATCGCAGCAGTAGTGAGATCTAGTAGAACAATGGTCTAGATCCAATTAATCATGTGGTTCCATACTGCAGGATTGAATTAATGTGTTATAATTTATTCCCCCAGGGTGCAGGTTTGGTCAGATGTCCTCCTGATGGGGTTCAAAAGGAACTGGCATAAAATCTAATCAAAAATCTAATTTTATTGGTCACATACACATGGTTAGCAGATGTTAGTGCGAGTGTAGTGAAATGCTTGTGCTTCTAGTTCCGACCATGCAGTAATATCTAACAAGTAATCTAACAATTTCACAACAACTACCTTATATACACGAGTGTAAAGGAATGAATAAGAATATGTACATATAAATATATGGATGAGCGATGGCCGAACGGCATAGGCAAGATGCAGTAGATGGTATAGAGTACAGTATATACATATGAGATGCGTAATGTAGGGTATGTAAACATTATATAAAGTGGCATTGTTTAAAGTGACTAGTGATACATTTATTACATCACATTTTTTATTATTAAAGTGGCTAGAGATTTGAGTCAGTATGTTGACAGCAGCCATTCAATGTTAGTGATGGCTGTTTAACAGTCTGATGACCTTGAGATAGAAGCTGTTTTTCAGTCTCTCGGTCCCAGGTTTGATGCACCTGTGCTGACCTCGCCTTCTGGATGATAGCGGGTGAACAGGCAGTGGCTCGGGTGGTTGTTGTCCATTTCATTTTGTCCGTTATGTGTACGCCGAGGAACTTAAAACTTCCCACCTTCTGCACTACTGTCCCTTCCATGTGGATAGAGGGGTGCTCCCTCTGCTGTTTCCTGAAGTCCACGATCATCTCCTTTGTTTTGTTGACGTTGAGTGTGAGGTTATTTTCCTGACACCACACTCCAAGGGCCCTCACCTCCTCCCTGTAGGCCGTCTCGTCGTTGTTGGTAATCAAGCCTACCACTTTAGTGTCGTCTGTAAACTTGATGATTGAGTTGGAGGACAGAGCAGACCATCCTGCATTGACAACTACATTGGCATTCTACAGTGAGTGAATCACTGTCAAATCAGAAAGATGAGTTCCTTATGGATGTGTTAGTGAGAATGAAGTTGACCTGCAGTATGAAGTGTGTGAGCTGCGGATGAGGGAGTTAACCCTGGGTCTGAGGCCCAGAAAGGGGTGTCGACACCTGTGTGCACCCCTGAAAATGTTTTATTCATGTATGATAACTTTCAGAGTATACAGTTTGTGGTCTATGACGTTCATTCTTTTTTTAATAGTATTGACAGAGGGATGTTGTCTTGGTTACAGTAGACCCTGATGCCTCATACTGTGTTTCAGTCCAAGCACAGTATGAAAATCAAAATACCATTGATGTGTACTGGCTGTTCGATGATGGAGGTGAGTTTATTGTTGTGAATCGGATTATGCCCATGCACAAATCTCAAAATGTACAACATAATCAGACTGATAATGTGGGGTCATAAATCATACAATGTTGTTAAATGTCAAGTACCACAAGTCAGAGAGATAACATAGGATAGAATTATGTCACAGCCATATCAGGCAAAGGGGTCAATGTTATGTGTGAAAGGTAAAAGTGAAGGCTGTTGCTAATTCCCTACCTGCTAACACGTAAAAAGCGCTGGGTAAGGTGCAAGGTACTCGTCTTTGTGGGCGGAGACATCCTAGCGAAGGGAGGAGCAAAGGAAAGAGTGAGTGTAGCATGTTTAGGGCCATACTGGGCGGTAGAGACATTATGTAATGTTGCCAGAAAAGCCCCTTGCCTTTCCCCTCCTTTGAATAGTTAAACTGAGCATGTCCTTTGTGTCCCATTTATAGTCATGGCCCTCATCGCCAAGTTCTGCCTTGGTTTCCATGACGTCAAAGTGCTGCCTGATATCAATGGACGACCACAACATGAACAGTAGGGTTCCCTGTCACTCACTCTATGATTGTGTCTTATTCAGCACTGTATTGTCTCGTTCTTATGTAAGGGTTCAGTTGATAACATTTGAACATCTTGGCCATGTTCTGTTAATCTCCACCCAGCACAGCCAGAAGAGGACTGGCCACCCCTCATAACCTGGTTCCTCTATAGGTTTCTTCCTAGGTTCTGGCCTTTCTAGGGAGTTTTTCCTAGCCTTGTGCTTCTACACCTGCATTGCTTGCTGTTTGGGGTTTTAGGCTGGGTTTCTGTACAGCACTTTGAGATATCATCTGATGTAAGAAGGGCTTTATAAATAAATTTGATTGAGTTGCACAGTGATTAAACCCTATGAATTTCATCTTCATCGATTTAAATTGTAAATCTACATCAATTTACAATTTATGATAATGGATAATAGGATAATGGAGTGATAACTGAGCTATGTTCTCTTATTGACAGAGTTATAAAAATAGAGTCGCACACTCCATATATAAACTCCCAGTAATTTATTGGGTAAAACACCAACGTTTCGGTGTGTCTTCTTCAAGGTGCCTTCTTCAAGGTAAAGTCATGAATGCTTGAACCAGGTTATGTAGACAAACAGTGCAATTAGTGCAACCAATGACAATAATGAGTGGTGTGTCATAATGATTAAGTTAATAATAATGAATTGAGTGAAACTGTTTAAAAAAATGTGTTTATAGCATATTGAATATATTAGGCTATTGTTATCATATGGAAACATAATTAAATATTGTACATAATATTAGCATCAACATACATTATTGTTTAATTCAATTTCACATAAATATTTAATTGTTTCCTATTTCATTAAAACATTTTGTTACATGTAATTTTTTGGTTCAACCATAATGCATAATAAGCGTCATCAATAGGGGGAACATATTAGGTGTATGCTGATAAACTGTAGAAAGAATATATCAATTTATAAGACTGGTTCATTAAAGAGAGAATTGTTCACAAGAAGGACCTGAGATCAAAAGTCAATATTCAGTCCACTAGGGGACAATGTTTAAGCCTCCCTTTGTAGTAGTAGGGTCTCGATGTTACCTCTCCTTGATAGAGCAACATGCTCAATGCCTGTGTATTTGAGGGAGGAGATAGGATGGTTAGCTTCAACAAAGTGAGCTGCCAATCGATAATCAATGTTCTTACATGTGATTGAGCCGCGGTGTTCAGCTATGCGTTGTTTTAATTATCTTATTGTTTGTCCTACATATACTTTCTCACATGAACAGGTGATGAGATTGATTACTCTCTTGGTCTTGCATGAGATGATACCCCTAACTGGGATTTTTCAACCTGTATGCAGGTGTCTGAAGAAGGATGTTTTAATAATGCTGTTGCACTCTGCGCATGAGCCACATTTTAGTTACCATTTGGAATGGGTGTCAAGAGTGGGCTTATTGACAGAACCATGCCTGTGGGAAGGAGAGGGCAATATCCCAGTGCTCTGTGCATGGCTTGGCTGGAAACTTGTGACTTGCCCCCCACTTAATGGTGAGGGGAAACCAAGAGCATATGCTCACCTTCTAATGTCAGTGATCCCTGTTCTAACTATGTTTCATGAAATCACCCAATAACCAAGAAAAATAGTATTGTTATAGCCCTGGTGATAATAAATCAGATTTTCTCTGGTAGAAGTGCTCTGGTCATGACAATTCACTTATTTCATTATCATCAGCAGACTCCTTAGCCATCTGTGAAATATGTGATTACATTTAACATCATCATCAGTAGCAGAATCATTGTTGTCATTATCATCACTATGCAGTAGAATATAACATTTTGTTGATGGTATGCTTGATGATAGACTGTTTTGAAGTGTAACACCAGTGTATATTTGTGATTGTCAGTAAAACAAAATCCTGTGCTTTTATAAAAATGTTTGACTTGTAAACAAAGATTAAAGTGATAACTAGGCTTCTTGTATTGTGTAATCCCTTGAACACCAATATCACAATGCTCGTTTCAATGTTCATTCTAAGAAGCCTAACTTTCAAAATAAAGTTATTTTTGGTTCAACCGGAATCCACAAAATGTTTGTTTGATAAGTATAGTATAGAGCACAATTATCTAATGAAATGTTTCTGTCTTTTGCATGTGGAAAATAATTTGGACAGGCCAAGGAAAAATCTTTAAATATGACTGATATAACTCATACTTGGTGAACTGTAACTTCGAAGCTGGTATCATTATCTTTGCACAGCATGCGCAGTACAGCATGCTCCACGAGCCTCCACGTTTGATCACGAGCCTGGTTAGCCAATCACGTCAAGCCACAATGTGTTTCCAAACAACACTCCTTTTCACTCGACAGGCTGCGTCAACCACTTCCTCATTTCAACTAAAAAGTTTTCGGGTGAAGAAATTGATTGCTACTTTGTATCTCTGACATTTCAGATGATCAGATACTGTAGTTACTTACTCCGTTGATATTATTACTTAATAGCTAAGAGGCTACATTGTAGCTACTACTTAATCGCGTTGGGAGAGGTCACAAGAAAATAAACATGGACAATACTGGTTTTCCTAGACAAAAAAAAATCAAGCTTGTGATAAAAACACCTAATCAAGCCCACGGGGATCAAACGATTGAAGGAGTTGACATGGACTGGTCAGTGAAAGAGTTGAAGACACATTTGTCGAGAATGTACCCAAACAACCCGGTGAGTGAATGTAATAGTTAACTTAGCTAGCTAACGTTACCAGAGCAAGCTAGCAAGTCCTTGCCAAGTTATATAGGTCAAGGAAGCTTGTCAGCTAATGTGACGCTAGCTACTGTCAATAACAATCATTCAAGCCAAACAGCTAAGTTAGCTAGCTAGGCTATGCATAGTTGTGTGTATTAATCGTGGTTGCTGTCAATGTGTGTCTTGTGTTGACATCTGTCCCACTTTCCCCCACAGGCTGAAAGTGATCAGAGACTAATTTACTCTGGCAAGCTGCTTTCAGACCACCTGCATGTAAGAGATATTTTCAGAAAGGTAGGTGTGTGTGCTTGTTCACCTATCTAACAATTAGACAAATTCTCAGAACTCTATCTATATACTGAGTTATGTTTCAAGCATCTGGTCAGATTGCAGGCATCATCTGTCAAAAATATAATGTTACTGATTCAACATAATGTGCCTAGATCAGGGATTCAGTCAGCCCACACAAATACCCTAACTCCGGTAATTGCGAAACATGTCTTAGTTGTTTTAGTATTACTGCCGTGACTTAAAACTGTGCCGGACAGTTTGTATATTTAATCTTTTTGGTCAATTAATCACAATACTAGAATCACTATTGTTGAACAAAACACAGACTGAAAACTGGACTTTGACAACCTTGGAGTTCAAGCCTATTATAAGCCCCTCATAATCCCTTTTCTAAACTTCAGATCAGATGTTGATCACTCCGTTTACTACTTTTCTTACAGGATTTTTCAGTATTCATTTTTTGTTAATTTTTTTTTATTTAAAAGGTTGAATGGGTGTCCCTCTATGTCCAGTGCCAAGAATGGATGTCATGTATATTACTGTGGTTTATGTTGTCTGGTGTATCTTATCATGTATGTATATGCCTTCACAGACGGACCTAACACCCACTGTGCACCTGGTGTGTGCAGTAAGGACTCAGCCTATAGGTCCACTAGGAGCAAGACCAAAGGTAAAGTACCCCATATGGAACCCTATCTGAAACTGTGACACTGGATTCTATGTGAAGGTTATGATGTAGTCCTAGGTGAAGCTATTTTAAATCTACTCATTAAATAGCATCAGTCAACAATGTCTCGGTTGTTGCTCCCCAAGATATTGTGCCAAACCATGATGAAACTTTTTAGTTCTGCTGTGCCAGTGATTCCCTCATGTTCTGCTTTAGAAACCATGCACACCTCATGAATATTAACTAGTAGCAATAATTGGGAGCTCCCGGAGCTGACAAAGGACAGTCAAAGCCAGAAATGCAGCTTAGGAAAAAGCCACCTCACACAGTTGATAGGGCGTTTTGGCTTATCAAATGACTCCTTATCAGCCAAAATCGTCTCAATTATACCCCCATTCAGTGGTTGAGAATGTGTCAGCGGAGTCTGTTCTGTTCTCTGGAAAGAGGAGTCCCAGCTCAGTGGGTAGCAGGAGACAGGTGCACAAATGCTCTCATTAGGATTCTCTGGAGACCAGAACTTTGCATCTCTGAAACTTTACTGCAGCTTATAGCTATGCAGCTAGATCTAAAGATAGCTAGGTTGGGGGTTTCACATAACTTTAAAAAAGAAATTGTGTGAGAGTATATTCCTGTATTTTAGTGCCAAATGGGTCTAGACATGTCTGTGAGGGATTGTAAAAAGCTTTTTTTTCAGATTAGGAATGATATGCAAACAATCATACAATACATATTCAAGTGCAGTTTAAGGAACCAGGACCGAGTACCTTTCACGTTAGAACAATTGAAAACAAAGGACAAGCAAGATACTGTCCAAACATGTTATTTTGAATCC
The DNA here is from genome assembly GCF_018296145.1 of Oncorhynchus tshawytscha. Classification (NCBI taxonomy): domain Eukaryota; kingdom Metazoa; phylum Chordata; class Actinopteri; order Salmoniformes; family Salmonidae; genus Oncorhynchus; species Oncorhynchus tshawytscha. The sequence goes on along the minus strand of NC_056434.1, from coordinate 27,017,789 downwards.
TCTAGTCTACTGTGATGGTTTCTGTTGTCACTTTGTCAGTATCGTTTAAGATGAGGGAAGACGGTATTTTTTTGAATGAGCATGGCCTTATTTCAGCATATTGGATGACTGTCATTCATTTTCTGTCATTCATATTCCATTCACCAAGCTTAATGTAATATCGATAGCTTTAGACTACTACATCATACTTAAATTTTCCCTACACCCATCATGAAGTTGCTACAACCTATCCTATGAATGAAGGTTAAGAATGTAGGTGCACACAGGTCAAGAGAAATGTTTGAGTAGTCAAGGTGACACACAGTGACACATTTAATACCACCTTGCACACATTTGCCTGCATCTAGCTTTTCTAGGGTGTAATCATTAGTCCAACAGTTGCAAACGAGAGTTTATTTTGGACAAATTCAGATATGTTTATCACCGTTCCGTTTGCTTCTGTTTAAGGTTTCCATCAGAATTGGTGGAAAGAAAACACCCCTGATCACACGCAAACACAGTTCTTTCATAGTAGCCACATACCAACAGCATGATGACTTTGCTCGTTATATTCCTTCTCGCATCAACACACTCTCCTCCTCTCACCTTTTCCCTTCGCTTGTGGACTTATGTGCACAACACATCAGCTGTCTGTGAACAGAGGAAAAAATCTTTCCTTGCCATTTTTTAAATTTTTTTATTAATACTTTTTATTTTTCAGAAATTCACTGAGGATGGTCCTCCTCTGAGGAGCATCCACTGATGCCCACACCTGTGGTGTAACACCATTTCTCACTTTTGATTCAGGTCAGGGAATCAGAGCAGCAAGAGGCACAAACATCGGCCATGCCTACCGGTCAGAACCCAGAGGGTGCCTCCCGAGCCCCATCTGTGCCCACTGAACTAGAACTGAGACAGCGCAGGCCCCCTGCCCCCTCTCACACCCCACCAGCAGCTGCATGGCCTGGCACTACAACGTGAGTTAACAAGACTGGTGCATTCTTTGCAGAAGGCTGGTGGTATTAGTACTGAATCTATTACTTGTGTTGCTTTAAATCAAATCAAATTTTATTTATTTGTCACATACACATGGTTAGCAGATGTTAATGCGAGTGTAGCGAAATGCTTGTGCTTCTAGTTCCGACAATGCAGTAATAATCCAACAAGTAATCTAACTAACAATTCCCCCCAAAAAACTGTCTTATACACAGTGTAAGGGGATAAAGAATATGTACATAAAGATATATGAATGAGTGATGGTACAGAGCAGCTTAGGCAAGTTACAGTAGATGGTATCGAGTACAGTATATACATATGAGATGAGTATGTAAACAAAGTGGCATAGTTAAAGTGGCTAGTGATACATGTATTACATAAGGATGCAGTAGATGATATAGAGTACAGTATATACGTATACATATGAGATGAATAATGTAGGGTATGTAAACATTATATTAGGTAGCATTGTTTAAAGTGGCTAGTGATATATTTTACATCATTTCCCATCAATTCCCATTATTAAAGTGGCTGGAGTTGAGTCAGTGTGTTGGCAGCAGCCACTCAATGTTAGTGGTGGCTGTTTAACAGTTTGATGGCCTTGAGATAGAAGCTGTTTTTCAGTCTCTCGGTCCCAGCTTTGATGCACCTGTACTGACCTCGCCTTCTGGATGATAGCGGGGTGAACAGGCAGTGGCTCGGGTGGTTGTTGTCCTTGATGATCTTTATGGCCTTCCTGTAACATCGGGTGGTGTAGGTGTCCTGGAGGGCAGGTAGTTTGCCCCCGGTGATGCGTTGTGCAGACCTCACTACCCTCTGGAGAGCCTTACGGTTGTGGGCGGAGCAGTTGCCGTACCAGGTGGTGATACAGCCCACCAGGATGCTCTCGATTGTGCATCTGTAGAAGTTTGTGAGTGCTTTTGGTGACAAGCCGAATTTCTTCAGCCTCCTGAGGTTGAAGAGGCGCTGCTGTGCCTTCTTCACGATGCTGTCTGTGTGAGTGGACCAATTCAGTTTGTCTGTGATGTGTATGCCGAGGAACTTAAAACTTACTACCCTCTCCACTACTGTTCCATCGATGTGGATGGGGGGGTGTTCCCTCTGCTGTTTCCTGAAGTCCACAATCATCTCCTTAGTTTTGTTGACGTTGAGTGTGAGGTTATTTTCCTGACACCACACTCCGAGGGCCCTCACCTCCTCCCTGTAGGCCGTCTCGTCGTTGTTGGTAATCAAGCCTACCACTGTTGTGTCGTCCGCAAACTTGATGATTGAGTTGGAGGCGTGCGTGGCCACGCAGTCGTGGGTGAACAGGGAGTACAGGAGAGGGCTCAGAACGCACCCTTGTGCCTTGTGGGGTCCCAGTGTTGAGGATCAGCGGGGAGGAGATGTTGTTGCCTACCCTCACCACCTGGGGGCGGCCCGTCAGGAAGTCCAGTACCCAGTTGCACAGGGCGGGGTCGAGACCCAGGGTCTCGAGCTTGGTGACGAGCTTGGAGGGTACTATGGTGTTGAATGCCGAGCTGTAGTTGATGAACAGCATTCTCACATAGGTATTCCTCTTGTCCAGATGGGTTAGGGCAGTGTGGTTGAGATTGCATTGTCTGTGGACCTATTTGGGTGGTAAGCAAATTGGAGTGGGTCTAGGGTGTCAGGTAGGGTGGAGGTGATATGGTCCTTGACTAGTCTCTCAAAGCACTTCATGATGACGGAAGTGAGTGCTACGGGGCGGTAGTCGTTTAGCTCAGTTACCTTAGCTTTCTTGGGAACAGGAACAATGGTGGCCCTCTTGAAGCATGTGGGAACAGCAGACTGGTATAGGGATTGATTGAAAATGTCCGTGAACACACCGGACAGCTGGTCTGCGCATGCTCTGAGGGTGTGGCTGGGGATGCCGTCTGGGCCTGCAGCCTTGCGAGGGTTAACACGTTTAAATGTTTTACTCACCTCGGCTGCAGTGAAGGAGAGTTCGCATGTTTTCGTTGCAGGCCGTGTCAGTGACACTGTATTGTCCTCAAAGCGGGCAAAAAAGTTATTTAGTCTGCCTGGGAGCAAGACATCCTGGTCCGTGACTGGGCTGGTTTTCTTCTTGTAGTCCGTGATTGACTGTAGACCCTGCAACATACCTCTTGCATCTGAGCCGTTGAATTGAGATTCTACTTTGTCTCTATACTGACGCTTAGCTTGTTTGATAGCCTTGCGGAGGGAATAGCTGCACTGTTTGTATTCGGTCATGTTACCAGTCACCTTGCCCTGATTAAAAGCAGTGGTTCGCGCTTTCAGTTTCATGCGAATGCTGCCATCAATCCACGGTTTCTGGTTAGGGAATGTTTTAATCGTTGCTATGGGAACGACATCTTCAACGCACGTTCTAATGAACTCGCACACCGAATCAGCGTATTCGTCAATGTTGTTATCTGACGCAATACGAAACATATCCCAGTCCACGTGATGGAAGCAGTCTTGGAGTGTGGAATCAGCTTGGTCGGACCAGCGTTGGACAGACCTCAGCGTGGGAGCTTCTTGTTTTAGTTTCTGTCTGTAGGCAGGGATCAGCAAAATGGAGTCGTGGTCAGCTTTTCCGAAAGGAGGGCGGGGCAGGGCCTTATATGCGTCGCGGAAGTTAGAGTAACAATGATCCAAGGTTTTTTCAGCCCTAGTTGCGCAATCGATATGCTGATACAATTTAGGGAGTCTTGTTTTCAGATTAGCCTTGTTAAAATCCCCAGCTACAATGAATGCAGCCTCAGGATGTAGAGATTCCAGTTTGCAAAGAGTCAAATAAAGTTCGTTCAGAGCCATCGATGTGTCTGCTTGGGGGGGGAATATATACGGCTGTGATTATAATCGAAGAGAATTCTCTTGGTAGATAATGCGGTCGACATTTGATTGTGAGGAATTCTAAATGAATGAATTCTAAATGAACAGAAGGATTTGACTTCCTGTATATTTCTGTGATCACACCACGTCTCGTTAGCCATAAGGCATACGCCCCCGCCCCTCTTCTTACCAGAAAGATGTTTGTTTCTGTCGGCGCGATGCGTGGAGAAACCCGCTGGCTGCACCGCCTCCGATAGCGTCTCTCCAGTGAGCCATGTTTCCGTGAAGCAAAGAACGTTACAGTCTCTGATGTCCCTCTGGAATGCTACCCTTGCTCGGATTTCATCAACCTTATGAAGAGTTATATTGCTTGGAGAGATTATTTGCAATACATTGGTCTATCCTTCAGTCGGACATGACATGTAATTCACACTGCTATTATTCTGTGTTTCTAGGCTAGTGGCAGCAGAGATGACAAACCCAACCTTCCCCACTTACTCCCTCTACAGCCCTCAACAGCTTCTCTGGCTGCAGCACATGTATGCTCGCCAGTACTACATGCAGTAGTAAGTATTCAATCACAAGCATTTTATCACATTTAGTTATGTGACTTCCTACTGTTCTGCCATAGCATATTATTAACCATCTAGAGCAGGGTTCCCAAACTTGTGGGTGGTTTTATTTGGTCCCACAAGTTTTCTGATCCAAAAATAAATAAATAATAAGCTAACATATGAAAGTGTTTTAAGATGGTCATACCAAGGATTATTTAGCTGTTTGATTATGAATTTTAAGACCCATTAAGTTATCAAAACATATATACAAAAATGATTTGATGGAACATTGAATTTGGCATTACTGCTATTAGCCAATAGAAACGCATTGAAAAACAGATTCACTACATGGAATAACAGTCCCCCAAAAAATGTAAAAGGAAGTTTGTTTTGAACTGTCTGTCCTATATCTGAGAGATATAAGAAAGATTTATCCCCATATTTTAGGCACTAAACTATGTACAGCACCAGTCAAAAGTTTGGACACACCTACACATTCCAGGGTTTTTCTTTATTATTAACAATTTTCTACATTTTAGAATAATAGTGAAGACATCAAAACTATGAAATAACATATATGGAATCATGTAGTAACCTAAAGTGTTAAACAAATCTAAATATATTTGAGATTCTTCAAAGTAGCTACCCTTTGCCTTGATTACGGCAGGTAGGTAGCCTACTGGTTAGAGCGTTGGACTAGTAACCGAAAGATCGAATCCCCGAGCTTATCGAAGATCGAATCCCCGAGCTGACAAGGAAATAATCTATCGTTCTGCCCCTGAACAAGGCAGTTAACCCACTGTTCCTAGGCCATCATTGAAAATAAGAATTTGTTCTTAACTGACTTGCCTAGTAAAATAAAGGTAAAATGTAAAAACAATTACAGCTTTGCACACTCTTGACGTTATCTCAACCAGCTTCATGATGTAGTCACCTGGAACATAGCCCTATTTGGTAAAATAAGTCCATGTTATGGCAAGAACAGCTCAAATAAGCAAAGAGAAACGACAGTCCATCATTACTTTAAGACATGATGGTCAGTAATCTGGAAAAAATTCAAGAATATTGAACGTTTTTTCAAGTGCAGTTGCAAAAACCATCAAGCGCTATGATGAAACTAGCTCTCATGAGGACCCCCACGGGAAAGAATGACCCAGAGTTACCTCTGCTGAGTTACCTCTGCTGCAGAGGATAAGTTCATTAGAGTTAACTGCACCTCAGATTGCAGCCACAGAGTTCAAATAACAGACACATCTCAACATCAACTGTTCAGAGGAGACTGTGTGAATCAAGCCATCATGGTCAAATCGCTGTAACGAAACCACTCTAAAGAACACCAATAATATGAAGAGCCTTGCTTGGGCCAAGAAATACGAGCAATGGACATTAGACCAGTAGAAATCTGTCCTTTGGTCTGATGAGTCCAAATTTGAGATTTTTGGTTCCAACCGCCGTGTCTTTGTGAGATGCGGAGTAGGTGAACGTGCAATCTCTGCATGTGTGGTTCCCACCATGAAGCATGTAGGAGGAGGTGTGATGGTGTGGGGGTCCTTTGTGACACTGTCTGTGATTTATTTAGAATTCGAGGCAGACTTAACCGGCATGGCTACCACAGCATTCTGCAGCGATATGCACTCCCATCTGGTTTGCGCTTCGTGGGACAATAATTTGTTTTTCAACAGAACAATGACCCCACACACCTCCAGGCTGTGTAAGGGCTATTTGACCAAGAAGGAGAGTGATGGAGTGCTGCATCAGATGACCTGGCCTCCACAATCACCCAACCTCAACCCAATTGAGATGGTTTTGTATGAGTTAGACCACAGAGTGAAGGAAAAGCCAACAAGTGCTCAGCATATGTGGGAACTCCTTCAAGACTGTTGGGAAATCATTCATCATGAAGCTGGCTGAGAGAATGCCAAGAGTGTACAAAGCTGTCATCAAGGCAAAGGATGGCTGCTTTGAAGAATATATAAAATATATTTAGATTTGTTGAACATCTGAATCCATATGTGTTCATGGTTTTGATACCTTCACTATTATTCTACAATGTAGAAAATATTAAAAATCAAGAAAAACCCTTGAATGAGTAGGTGTGTCCAAACTTTTGACTGATACTTCTATTCATTTTTTTAAACTGGTACCGGGGACCTTCAGGCGAGTCTTGTGATAGTTGTGGGCGTCCTAGAGCAAAACGCAGAACACCATCGTGTTCGTAGGAGTCAGCTTTCCACTGAGATGTCATATTCGTGTGTAGCCCAAACCGTTTGGAGGCTACAGACAGAAGTTGGCAGAAGAGGCTGTACCAACTTCAGATGAGTCTTGTGAAGCTTGTGGGTGTCTTTAGAACTGTCGTTTTCGTGAGAGTATCATCTTTCAATAGAATAGTTTGTAGGCCAAACTGTGCTGACGCTACGGACATTTTCTTGAGAAGAACGATTTTCGGGATGTGTCATGGTCTGACAAATACCAGTCTAGGGTGATATCGGCAGATGGGGTGGATTGAGAAGCAGCCCATGCAAAAAAAACATCTCTAGCTTAGACACATTTTCTTGGATTTTAATTAGATTTTTGCGGGGGCACGGAAATTGTAGGCAAGGGTTAAGCAGGGAAAATACTTGAAGTGTGTTTTGCTTACACTGTCTGTCTTTTGTCCCAAAGCCATGCAGCCTACGCAGCAGCAGCAGCCTCTGCCCCCTTTGCCCCAGCCGCCGGCCCATCCCTGCCTGTCGCACCCCACCAAGCCGCTATCCCAGCAGCCCTGCCAGCCAATCAGAATGCACAGGATGCCGCCTTCATCAACCCGGGGGCAGCCAATCAGAACCTGCGGATGAATGCCCAGGGCGGACCTGTGATGGAGGATGAGGAGGATATCAATCGGGATTGGCTTGACTGGGTGTACACGGCTGCACGTCTGGGTGTCTTCCTCAGCATCGTCTACTTCTACTCCAGCCTGAGCCGCTTCGTCCTGGTCATGAGCAGCCTCCTCCTTATGTACCTGTGAGTTTGCTGTTTTTGTGGCTGTTTGTTTGTTCGTATACTACCGTTCAAAAGTTTGGGGTCACTTAGAAATGTCCTTGTTTTTGAAAGAAAATATATATTTTTTGTCCATTTAAAATAACATCAAATTGATCAGAAATACAGTGTAGACATTGTCAATGTTGTAAATTACTATTGTAGCTGGAAACGGCTGATTTTTATGGAATATCTACATAGGCGTACAGAGGCCCATTATCAGCAACCATCACTCCTGTGTTCCAGTGGCACGTTGTGTTAACTATTCCAAGTTTATCATTTTAAAAGGCTAATTGATCATTAGAAAACCCTTTTGCAATAATGTTAGTACAGCTGAAAACTGTTGTTCTGATTTAAAGAAGCAATAAAACTGTCCTTCTTTAGACTAGTTGAGTATCTGGAGCATCAGCATTTGTGGGTTCGATTACAGGCTCAAAATGGCCAGAAACAAAGAACTTTCTTCTGAAACTTGTCAGTCTATTCTTGTTTTGAGAAAATATGGCTATTCCATGCGACAAATTAACAAGAAACTGAAGATCTTGTACAACGCTGTGTACTACTCCCTTCACAGATCAGTGCAAACTGGCTCTAACCAGAATAGAAAAAAGGATGAGAAGAACATTTTCATTATCTGTTAGTTGTCCTGGGAATGTAAACAGAGTTTCCATTATTATCATATCAGTGAGTTGGTACTGCCTCTTTTTTTGCACTTCCTGTTCTTAACCATTAATAACATGAAATTCACCACCACGTGAATAAGATGTACTCACAAATAACATGTATCCTGTGTACTTTGACTGTATGCTATGACTCTGTAATAAACACACAGTTTAAGAAAAATCATGCAGATCTACTTTATTAATCCCTGTTGTCTTCCTCTCAGGCACACAGCAGGCTGGTTCCCCTTCAGGAGAAGGCCCCTGGTCAGAGGTCCCAACAACCAGGTCCCCGAGGTCATCCAGAACCACCAGGACAGGAACCCAGTTCCACCTGTAAGACACGTTCTCTCTGGCCGTGGAAAACAGAGATGGCTTTATAACAAGGCATTTAGCTACTGCCCTTATGTAGTAACATTCCTCACACAGCATGTAGCGTTTCAGTAACAGTGTTGAATAAATACAGTCTGTTTATATCTCAACTCTGGCGGTGGGGCTAACAGTTTCTTCTCTTCTCTCAGATGGAGGACCCTGCAGGAGAAGAGGGGGCCGGGGCGGAGGCTGAGGTTGATGAACCACACCCCCTGACTGCAGTGCTGGTGCCTCCACACAGGGTGTCCATCGTTTGGACTGCCTGGATCTTTTTCAAAGCCTTCTTTGCCTCCCTCGTCCCAGAGGCCCTAGCAGTGGCTAACTGAATTATCAACTTTTCCAGCAGGGGGCACACTGGTGCTGAATTTACCCAGAGTGTTAGACTTGCCTCTGTCACGGGAAGTCCTCCCTCTTTGGACCTCTGGATAGTAGATGCCTGGACTATTTGTGAGAAATCCTGAATGATTTAGGGCTTCAATGCATACAAATCCCTGCCTGTAGTCTGTTGTGTGTGTTTAGGGATATGGTGGTTCATTCGGCACTTCCTGCCTTATGATAGTGACCAAATGGTTGTATATGCAGTATAGTACATACACTTCTCGCTGCCAAATGGTTGTATATACTGTAAATGAGTATTGGAACAAAAAATGTAAATATTATTCTATTGTCTGTGTAACAGGGTTGGTTATGTTTTCACTTGACACTGCAGAAACCTGTATTTTGATTGTGTATTCCTATTGGTTGGTTAAATTTACATATCAGTAAGTTGTTTTGCCATTGGTCATGCTTGCAGATAGGGAGAGATCGCAAACTTCAATTCTTTCCAGTCTGATATTGACATTCAGGTGGTAGGCCACGTTCTGAAATTACTGTATTCTATTTTCATATTTACAATGTGTAGGAGTTCACTATGTACAGTACCTGTCAAAAGGTGAGGCACACCTACTCATACAAGTTTTAATTTAAAAAAAATATTTTCTACATTGTAGAATAATAGTGAAGACATCAAAATTATGAAATAACACACATAGAAACATTTAGTGACCAAAAAAGTGTCAAACAAATCAAAATATATTTTATGTGAGATTCTTCAAAGTAGCCACCCTTTGCCTTGATGACAGCTTTGCATGCTCTTGGCATTCTTTCAACCAGCTTCATGAGGTAGTCACTGGGAATGCATTTCAATGAATTTGCCTTGTTCATTTCTGGAATTTCTTATTTTAATGCGTTTGAGCCAAGCAGTTGTGTTGTGACAAGGTAGGGTTGGTATACAGAAGATATCCCTATTTGGTAAAAGACCAAGTCCATATTAGGGCAAGAACAGCTCAAATAAGCGAAGAGGAATGACAGTCCATCATTACTTTAAGACATGAAGGTCAGTCAAACTGGAAAATTAAGAACTTTGCAAGTTACTTCAAGTGCAGCTGCAAAAACCAGCAAGCACTATGATGAAACTAGCTCTCATGAGGACCGCCACAGGAAGAGAAGACCCAGAGTTACCTCTGCTGCAGAGTATAAGTTCATATTGAGTTACCAGCCTCAGAAATCGGCAATTAACTGCCCCTCAGATTCCACCTCACAGAGTCTAAGTAACAGACATCTCAACATAAACTGTTGAGAGGAGACAGCGTGAATCAGGCCTTCGCGGTCGAATTGCTGCAAAGAACCACTACTAAATAACACCAATAATAAGAGACTTGCTTGGGCCAAGAAACACGAGCAATGGACATTAGACTGGTGGAAATCTGTCCTTTGGTCTGATGAGTCCAAATTTGAGTTTTTTTGATTACAACTGCCGTGTCTTTGTGAGACATGGAATAGGTGAACGGATGATCTCCGCATGTGTGGTTCCCACCGTGAAGCATGGAGGGGGATGTGTGATGTTGTGGGGGTGCTTTGCTGGTGACACTCAGTGATTTATTTAGAATTCAAAGCACGCTCAACCAGCATGGCTACCACAGCATTCTGCAGGAATACACCCTCTCATCTGGTTTGCGTTTAGTGGGACTATCATTTGTTTTTCAAGAGGACAATGACCCAAAACACACCTCCAGGCTGTGTAAGGGCTATTTGACCAAGAAGGAGAGTGATGGAGTGCTGTATCAGAAGACCTGGCCTCCACAATCACCAGACCTCAACACAATTGAGATGGTTTGGGATGGGTTGGACCTCAGAGTGCAGGAAAAGCAGCCACAAGTGCTCAGCATATGTGGGAACTCCTTCAAGACTTTTGGAAAAGCATTTCAGGTGAAGCTGGTTGAGAGAAGGCCAAGAATGTGCAAAGCTGTCAAAGGGTGGCTACTTCGAAGAATCTCAAATGTAGAATTGTTTTACACTTTTTTGGTTACATGATTGCAAATGTGTTATTTCATAGTTTTGATGTCTTCACTATTATTCTACAATGTAGAACATAGTAAAAATAAAGGAAAACCCAAACTTGACTGGTAATGTATGTGTACGCTACCTGTTAGATATTGGTCATGTTATTGCTGTAAGAGCGAGTTAGCTAGCATGCTTTAATTTTAATGGTCGCTTTAGCTCCCTGCTATTTTCAGACGAGTCACGAATCTACAGCCATCAACATACTGTTGTCTTACACATCTAACGTGCTTCCTTGTTTCTATCGTCAGGTACCATCACACATATTGTATTTTGTACTATTTTTGTCATTGTAAAGATGTTTGATTAAAAAAAAAACCCAGTCTGATATTAAAATGCAAGCGATCAATCACAAATCTGCAGCCATCAACCTATAGTGGTCCTGCACGTCGAATGTGCTTCCTTTTGTCTATTGTCAGAATAAACACCAATCAACTGGAACCGCTGGCTGGCCATTCCTTTCTTTAAAAAAATATAACAATGCAAGAGTTACCAAGTACAATCACATCTGCACACTTTACAAAACATATCTTATTATGCAAGCTTGCTTTCATCTGGGTTTAATTCTGGGATGCCCATAGTGCTATATGACTAACAAGTTTGTATTGGTCTTGCTCAGAGATGTGCTATACAGGGTTGTGTGTCAGTATCGAATGCTTTTCTGGTTGTCTCAGATGTGAAATAGAAAGCAATGTCAACATAGTGTGGTTTTAATTCATTAGAAAGGTGAACTGAAAGCTGAATTATGGTAAACACAGGAACATACAGTTGTGTGGGGCTTAGGCCAGACTGCTGTATCCGTCTAAAAACACAATTGAATCATGCATAGCGAACTTGCTCCCTTGTTATACAGATGACAAAAATATGTATTCAGACCCTTTGACTTTTTCCACATTTTGTTACAGCCTTATTCTAAAATGGATTAAATTGTCCCCCCCCCATCAATCTACACACAATACCAAATAATGACAAAGCAAAAACAGGTTTAGAAATGTTTGCTAATTTATCAAGAATAAAAACTGATTACATTCACGTAAGTATTTAGACCCTTTACTCAGTACTTTGTTGAAGCACCTTTGGCAGTACAGCCTCGAGTCTTCTTGGGTATGACGCTACAAGCTTGGCACATCTGTATTTGGGGACTTTCCCACATTCTGCTCTGCAGATCCTCTCAAGCTCTGTCAGCTTGGATGGGGAGCGTTGCTGCACAGCTATTTTCAGGAGTCTCCAGAGATGTTTGATCGGGTTCAAGTTGGGTCTCTGGCTGGGGCACTTAAAGACATTCAGAGACTTGTCCCGAAGCTGCTCCTGCGTTGTCTTGGCTGTGTGCTTAGGGTCTTTGTCCTGTTGGAAGGTGAACCTTCACCCCAGTCTGAGGTCCTGAGTGCTCTGGAGCAGATTTTCATCAAGGAAATCTCTGTACTTTGCACCATTCATCTTTCCCTCAATCTTGACTAGTCTCCCAGTTCCCAATAAGGCTGTAACATAGCAAAATGTGGAAAAAGGCAGGGGTCTGAATACTTTCCTAATGCACTGTATACACTAATTGTAATTTCCCTCTAGTAAGTTCCCAGTTTGATTTGTCTTTTTGTTTTATTTTGGTAAAACAGCTGTTTAGGGGATGCTACTGTAACATAAATATTTTGTGGAGACGTGCATTAATAGATGCAATTAATGTACTTATTTAAAAGGATTGCCTCTTAAGAAACAATAATTTACTAGTCAACTAACAGAACAAATACTATATCACATCTACAGTACTCAATAACACAAGCTTGTTTCAGATAAATATGTTTTTAATTTTCATAGCATATCTCATGCAAATGTTTTAAGTTCAAAGGGGTAACCCTCCTCCACTCCAACTCTACAGCTTTTGCAATCCAAAGTTCATTGACCTGTTGGAGAAATGTGGGGTTTGCAAACTGCATTCTGTGTTTCCTGTGTGGGGTTGTAGTACATTTCACTCTTTTTCCCCATTGCTTCCTCTGAGTTGTCCAGGCAGGCTAGAGAATTCAGCTAGTACTTCTGGTCCATAGAATCTTGCTCCTTCTGACCCAGTCCCCCTATGGGGGTACATCTCTGTTATGTACTGTCCTATAATAACCCTACCTCACATGTACAGAAGTAGCTGCCTGGGGACAGAAAGACCACGCAACAAAAAACACCCCCAAATCCTCGGACTTCAACTCTGGCCTGGTTGAGGCCCAATTATAGCCTACTGGGGCAGTTTTGTGATGTTAAATTTATCAAAAGTTAGCCTCAATCCATCCCCCATCTCCCTGGAGGTGTCTTCTGTTCCCTCCCTCTTCCTCCGCTTGTCTGTTCGGCTCAACACAGCCTGGATCAGTGGCAGGTTTCTGAGGAGACACTACACAGCTCTGGGATCCAGTTTGAAGTCAGTATTAATTTAGCTTCTTGTGTGATGGATAAGTGTTTGATGACACTCCCAGTCCTGCTGCTGTTCCTGGGCCTGGTTGGGATATCCCGCTCCTGTCTGAATCCTGTCTCTGCATACAGATTCACTGGGGCTGTCTGTAGGCTGACCTACTCTGCAGCAGTGGTCTGTGAGTATGACTACTCTATTCCCGTCTCTTTTTTCTCTCTCTCTCTCTCTCTCTCTCTCTCTCTCTCTCTCTCTCTCTCTCTCTCTCTCTCTATGGTGTTCTCTAGAATCTCTCTCAGCTGATGCTGAAAGTGCTTTATAGCTTCCTTATTGCGTTGTTTTTGTTTGAATAAAAACATTCGATTTTACTGACTTATTTTGTCTTCAGTAAATGAGAAGACCTCCAAGGTGATCCAGGCTGATCCAGGCTGTTCAAGCATGAACAGCGAGAAGTCTATTCTCTTTGCTGGAAAGGTTAAATATGGGCATACCAAGTGAGTGGACCTCTCTCCTTCCACAGTCAGCACACCAGCACCACATGTACGTGCATTTCCTTTCATTCTCCTCCATTTCCTCACTTGCAATCATTTAGTCCTACATTCGCTAATCATAGATAGGTGAAGTATATGGCACATGTTTGGATGAATGCATAAGCACTTATTTTTAAATCACAAACAGATTGAACGTCAACTCTGTTGCCAGTGCTTTCTTGGTTGGCTCTTTTAAGGAACAACCAATAATATTGTCCTCTCCTGATCTTTGCCCTCTCAGTCTGGAGATCCATAACCTGTCGATTGGGCGGAGTGAGTTTGAGCTGAAGCAAGGTAAAGGCATTGAGATTGCTATCTCCAAAGTGTCTGCTGTTTCCAAGGGAACCATCCAGTATGAAAATGGCAGCTGGCTGTGAGTCCTTCCATCAATCACTGTAACCGGGGAGGATGACACTGAGCAGGAAAAAGATGGAACTAGTGTTGATCAGTTTATGTTCAGATTTTTAATATACATTTCTGTGAGTTTTAATGTTATGTTGTATTTTAACCAAATATCCTGGTATGTAGGCTACTACTAAGGCTTGTATGTTGACTTTAGATAACTGTGTGCTGGTGACACTGCCATGTGTCACTGTTTGCAGTGTCAACGTGGGACATTCAGTAGATTTTGAAATTGAGTCACATATTGATCTCGGCATTAACCCTAAACTTTGTAAGTAGATTTTTCTGTCCATTGTTTTTGTAGTTTTCAATGTTCATTCTCATTCTCCTCAAGAGTTGAAAGGAATCTTATAAACAGAGTTTTATTGTGATGTGTTGTAATGTATTTCTTGGCACTGACCAGTCTTTCTATGTCTCAGATTGTGGAAAAGAGAATGTTGCCGCAGACACCTCAGTCTGTTACCTTACCATCCACAAGCTCAATCTCCTGCTGCTGGGAGACAAAGAGTGAGTGAACGTGAACATGAAACCTAGAGAAAATTGTGCAATATATTACACTTGTCAACTGCTCTCTGTTTTTCGACAAGAAAAGTAAAACTGCTGCATAAAATACAAAACCTCTGCCTTACATTCTGTCTGTAGACCTGGCTGGCTGAAGAGGCTGTTTACAGACTTTATCACCTTCACAGTGAAGTTGGTTATTAAAAGCCAGGTGAGTAACATAAGAGGGAAGTTTAGGAAAAGACCAATTTACAGTTGGAATAATAGTATATGCAAATATTTTTATAACTAAACCAAGATAGACCACACCCTGTTGTTTGGAATGGGAACAAATAATGGGAAGAACAAGCAAGGAGGTGGGCAGAGCCAAGCACGAGCTAGCGAGATCCTATTGGGCCTATAGCACACATCTGCATATTTCCGTTAGGGAACGCTTACTTGGGAAGTGCGCGTGTGCAATAACTCTAGTAACCTTTGCACTCCTTCTAAACAAAACAAGTTTTTAAGACTTTGGCAAAGGATAAAGTCTACAAAACGTAGTCCACTCTGCTCACAACAGACTAGTTTTGGGAACATAAAACTGTATTGAGATCAAATGTTTAATCGATGAGAACATTTGCAGAATGTCTGTCAAAAATCCAACTCCTTCCATCGTCTCCCACTGCCGTCCACTGGGCTTCCTCTCACTACCATATTTGGTAGTGAGTGGAAACGCCAAGCAGATGCTTCACATTTATAAATCCAGTGAAATATCTGTCTCATTGTTCTATCTGTGCTATATGTCTCATTGGCCTTTACTCAATTAGATTTGCTCAACTCCTGCATCCTCTCTCCTCCGCCCTCTCTCACCTCCTTTTGAAAAAGGTCAAAGGTAATCGAGGAGAGGCAGCGAGGAGAGTGAATGTGGGCAAAGATGTGCTTGTATGAAATTAAAAGGCTTAGGGATTCAAGCTTAGGTTGATTTTAAATGGAATTTTAATAATAAATATGTTGGATTCACATCTCCATCTCAACCAAAAATAAAAGTTAAAGAAAAGGACTAAATCAAATCAAACTGTATTTAAAGTGAATTTAAAGTTTGATTTGATTTAGTCCTTTTCTTTAACTTTTGGTTGAAATTGAGATGTGAATACAACATATCAATTATTCATTTGTAGACAAACTGCAATTAAAGCCAGACTCAGTGGCACAGATGGAGCTATCCAAGCAGAAGATATATCTCCTTAAAAAGTTGATATTTGGATGACTTAACAACCAAACACAATTCTATATCACTTTTGCAATACGATAAATAGCCTATTAACTTGTCGACAAGTTAATAAATTATATGTTGGATTCTCATCTCCATCTCAGCCAAAATAAAAGTTAAAGAATGGGATTAAGCCAGTGGCTCAGATGGAACTATCCAAGCAGTAGATACATCTCCTTTAAATGTTCATGTTGTAGTTGTCAACCAAACACAATTCAATATTTATTTTGTAAGACAGTAAGTAACCTACCTAATCTTACAAACTAATGTAACAGTATTTATTCAACATTAAAATGAGTAACTCATCCATGGACACATTTAAGGTTACTGTAACAATAAATGTCTTATGTAATCATAGAAAGTGTGCATGTTCAGGGTCCCAGGTGTGTGGAAATCTTCACAATTACTACAATAATCTGCACAGAATCTCAAACAGTATTGATCACTTGCACCATGTGCTTTAATGTAATCTCTACAAATTGCAACCCAGGTAATTTAGTTGTGATATTAGATCAAGCAAATTGATGACTCATTAAGTTGTTGTATAAATAAACAAAATATCTGACATTCCCATTTGAACTTTGGTGTGCTTTGAAATGGTTGAAAGTGCACTGATAACATATTTAGGGGACAACTAAACGAAAAATCAGACATTGATTTATCTTTGGAATTTGGTTGAGCTTTTAGATGGTTGAAGCAGTGATAACACATTCGGAATTCAACAAACTTTTGGCTGTCTTTTTGAGTGGGTGAAAATAAGTTGGAATATCATTGATCAACATAGGCTATCTACCAAATATTAACCAATTCTCCATGTTGAAATTTTTATATTTATTTTTTATATCACCTTTATTTTAACCAGGTAGGCTAGTTGAGAACAAGTTCTCATTTGCAACTGAAATGACATGGTGTACCCAGTGGGACAACCTAGTCTCAGAGCATTTTGTGTTATTCTGTATTTACATTTTACGAATTACAGTTCCTATTATATATTCAGAATTTGCTAAACGTACAATATGTTATGAATTTGCAAAATGTACAATATGTTACGAATTTTAGCTCGCTAATGTTAGCTAAGCTAGGGGTTAAGGAGTCCATATGCTTCCCAGCCGAAACAGTTCAGAAGAGTTTGTGCATATATTATGACAACATTTGGTGACCTTTTGGTTCATTTTGGACTTCAGTGAGGTTTCTTTTGGCTTTTCGGGAGCACAATTTTTTTTCAGTAGGCAAGCCGAAGTTTGGAGCTGAAGTCTTAAACCCCTTCGTCGGTGATTGCTCAACAGTAGGCATTCTTCAACAGTAGGCATTCTTCAAAACTCGTTTTCATGCAATTTTTTTATTGAGAAATACTGCACCAAACATCTTAGTTAAATGCAAAATTGCGCAACTAAGATCTCCTCTGCAAAAACGTCAAAATTAATGACAGATTTCTTGAGTACCTTAGATGAATTCAGACTACTTTGAGGAAGTGTATACTGGCTACGGCGTCTCAAGATGGACAAACAGTACTATTGCTGACATTTTCTCGTTTTTCAAGTAAAGGTCTTTTAAGGGAGTATGCGAGCAGCCGAACTGAAGCATGCTGATGCTTTTAGGGTTAGGGGTTAGGGTTAAGGTTATGGTTAAGTTTAGGAGTTAGGTTAAAGGGTTAAGGTTAGGGAAAGGTTAGCTAAAAGGGTTAAGGTTAGTGTTAGGGAAGGGTTAGCTAACATGCTTAGTAGTTTCAAAGTAGCTAAAAAGTAGCAAGGAGTTGAAAAGTTGCTAATTAGCTAAAGTTGTCCATGATGAGATTTGAAATCACAACCTTTGGGTTGCTAGACATTCACGTTATCTGACCAACCATCCCACTTAAGTGACCATAAAAGAGTGTCTTGGACTTACGTACAGAAAAATACAAAATACTCTGAGACCACATTGTTATATGTGATCCAGTAATGAAATGCATCCCAAAAGGTTTTAGTAGCTTATTCCTTCAGGTTGAGTGGGAAGTTTATTGTGTAAGACATTTTATAGATAAAGGATAAGTAGCATATTTTTTTAAATGTGTGTATGATTTTCTCCTCCGACAATACAACAGCTGATACCAAAACTCTTCTGTGGTAGGATACACCAAAAGGTGTGTGGCCGCTGCTCATTCTCTCAAAGTGACAGCGCCCAGAGAAGACAAGTTTCCAAGGAGAGAATGACCATTATGAGATGTTATGTAGGGATTTCACTGGGCCGCAAGCAAAGTCCGGAGAAGAGGAATATTGGGACAGGGACACAGAAAGGTGGATTTCTGAGGAGGAATGTAGGGGGAGAAAAGAGGAAGAAGAGGTTAAAGAAAATGAGGAAAACTGAGGTTGGAACTGAATTTGAGGAAATGGCGATAAAAATGGAGATTGGGTGTTGAAGAAGAGTCAAGTGCAAACAAAGTGACCTGTGCTCCAGATCAAGTTCTGGAGGTGAAATGAAAGTGAAGGAGAGTGAGTTAAGTGAGATGGAAAGTGTAGTGCATCAATGGACATGATGAAGAGGAATCTGGTCCAGTAGGGGTGACATTTTTGAAGAAAATGGATCCTTGCCTTTTGGCAGATCCATTTGTGGTTTCAGGGTTGGTGAGAAAGGAGTTGGGTACAGTTGAATTAGTGAAGGTAACCTGTAGTGATATTTGTGTGTGTTTCTTCCGATCAAAGGGAGCGGGAGCTTCGTGTCACGCAACTTGGGTCGAGATCTGTTTCTTGCTTTGCTCTTCGGAACAGGGCACAATTGAAAGGAGTGATTTCTGGGTAAGCATTAAGTGTGGAGGTGGAGCAATTGAAGTTAAAGATTCCTGGTATTTGTGATGCCCGCTGTTTGGTGAGGTGCAGACCCGGTGGTGAGCGTGGTGAAACAGAGCAGTCACTGTCAGTCCTTTTGAGTTTTGAGTCTTTACCTGACAAAGTCATGTTAGGATATATCAGTTATGCTGTTAGAGCTTTTGTGCCGAACCCACTGTGGTGTTTCAGGTGTTATGTTTATGATCATGTTGCAGCAGTTTGTAGGAGGGAGATTCCAAGATGTGGGAAGTGTGCAGGAGGGCATGGGATAGAGGATTGTGTAGTTTGAAAAGTTGTGTGTGTCAACTGTAGGGGTGTTGACACACACAACTGTAGGGGTGCCCATGTTACTGGGGATCGGAAGTGTCCGATGCGAGAGAGGCAGGTTGAGGTGGCTAGAGTCAGAGTAGTGCAGAAGGTGTTGTATGCTGAGGCAGTGAAGAAAGTAGAAGAGGATGGGTCAGGATCCCTGTGAGTAGTATCTGTGCCAGCACAGAGGGATAGGCCAACGAGTGATCAATCAATCAAACAAATGTATTTATAAAGCCCTTCTTACATCAGCTGGGGCATAAAGTGTTGTACAGAAACCCAGCCTAAAACCCCAAATAGCAAGCAAGTGATTTAAGCTTCAGTAATGTTGACTTCTTAGCGTTCATAGCAATGGTTATCAACTGTACCGCAGAAATGGAACGTAAATCACAGAAAATAGATGTTGTGGTGGCAGCTACAGAGAAGTATTTGGGTATACGAGATTTGACTTCAGAAGAGTTACAGGGTGTGTTGAGTGGTGGTGTCCCAGGCCATTGGCATGGTGCAAGAGTAGATAGGATCAAGTAGTGGAATGGTGTAATGATTTTAATGGGTATAAGGTTCGTTTTAAGGTTTTTTTTTTGTATATATCTATATATATATATATCTATATCTATATATCTATATCTATATATCTATATATATATATATATATATATATATTATTATTATTTGAATTGTATTTCGTATTACAAAGAATAGTGGATTTATATGATAGTCCAGTTGGGGGCGGTAAAACAACATTTTGGATGCCAACCGCTGTTAAACTCCGAAGAAGAAGAAGGAGAAGGATACACCAAAAGGAGGCTATCGAGGAGGGGAGAACCAAAGATTTTTATAACTAAACCAAGATAGACCACAGCCCGTTGTTTCAAACATGAACAAATGAGTCAGTTGTCAGAAGAAGCAAGGAAGTGGGCAGAGCCAAGTACGAGCTAGCATTGCCGCGTTCTAGCAAAGCATATTTCTGTTAGAGAAGGCCTACTCTGTGAAGTGCGAGTGTGCAATAACTCAATTCGCTTTTGCACTCCTTCTAAACAACCCCATTATTTTTTACTTTGGCAAAGGGTAAATTCTACAAATCTTAGTCCACTATGTTCGTAACATATTCTAGTTTTGGGAACAGAAAATGTATATTGAGATCAAATGTTTAATTGATGAGAAAATTAGCAGAATGTCGGCCAAAATCGATCTCGCTTTATCTTCTCTCACTGCCGGCCAGTGGTCTTCCATATTTGGTAGTGAGTTGAAACGCCAAGCGGATGCTTCACATTTACATATTCGGTGATATATCTGTCTCATCTGACCGTCTCCATTTGCCTATTGACAGATTATCCTTTGCTTAGCTAGCCAACATCGCCATGACATCACTTACAAGTGTGGTCGCGGATTTCTATTGGAGAATTAATGCCTATCTTCATACTGTACTGTCTTTGACAGAGAGAGGACGGAGAACACACTTTTGCCAAAACGACAAAAAAGGCCAATGTGTTGAAAAGAGGACTAACTGACAGCTCAACTCTGCCCTCTATTGTTTGGTTAATGCGACCCTGCTGACACATGATCTCATCAGCTGCAACAAATAATGAAACAATGTTATTCATAGGGAACGTATTTGCCTAATTGCAGATCTGCAAGGAGATCAATAATGTGGCAAACATACTGGTTGACTTCATACAAGAACGAGCAGGTATGGTCACGTTTGTGGAGTTTGGGTAGATGATGACTTATGAAGCCTACAACAAAACGTTATGTTATTTATGTCTGTCATCTATATACATATGTTTACATTTCCCCTTTGATTCCCACAGAGCAATTCCTTAGTGATGGTGACATCAGCATGAATATTGGTGTAACATCTGCCCCTGTCATCACATCACAGTACATTGAATCATATCACAAGTTGCAGTGTATACCCCTTCATTATTTTTGTTTAGCATCCATTTATATGGTAGATGATGATGCACAATATCAACTGTTATTGTATATGTTAGGGTATCTATGTGCAGAGTTTTACCTGCTGTTCTGACTTCTTCTCAATGTCCAGGGTCTGGCCAAATACAACAATGTGACAGCTGTCATCAATGCCTCTGTATTCCACCCCAGCCAGCTGACAGAGGACCGCATGCTTTACTTTTGGATCTCTGATGAGGTCTTCAACCCCTTAATTACAGCTTCCCACCAAGATGGACGTTTTGTCCTCAACATCTCTGGCCTGGAGCTCACAGTAGGTGTCGACCTGACTAGTGGAAGTCACTCTAACATGATCCTGTGTGGCGCAGTTGGTAGAACATGGCACTTGCCACGCCAGGGTTGTGGGTTTGATTCCCACGGGGGACCGTTATGAAAACGTATATACTCACAACTGTAAGTTGTTCTGGATAAGAGCGACTGCTACTGACTTTAATGTAGAAAGGCATCCTTTAAGTAATCAGGAGTTGTTGTTGGGGGTTATGTTATATGTTAGAGACAGGGCAACTCACTGTAATAGCGTGATGAAGCAGCAAAAGCAATGTTTCCATCAGATGTCTACAATTATGATGTGGCAAGTAAACACTATCTTACATGGTGACTTCAAGCTGATTTGTGTATTTAATTTGTGCTATTAACATGGTCAACTTAATTACAGGAATTTTTTGAAGTGTATTTGTCAACCGAAATGCCAGAGTTCCTAAACCAGGTAATGTGACAAACCCAGTCAGTACAATCCTCAGACTCCTATCAGCTCCACAGACCATGTGACCTATCTTGGCATCTGCGCTATGACTGGATCAATGCACATTTTGTGGTGTCTTTATCTTACATTGTGTTATAAATAATCCTAGCAGATTAATGCAATGTGTATACATATGTGTGTATACATATGTGTGTATACAGGTAAATGTGTGTGTCTCTCTGAGCCTGTGTGACATACTGTATTTGTTTGTTATCCCCTGTCAGCTACTGTCATCTGAGGAGCCATTTCTGAGGGTGTGGTGTGTGTCAGTGCCTCAACTGTGGACGACCCCACTGGGCATCTCTGTTAGAGCTTTGGCTGCAGTGAAGCTGACCAGCGGAGCTGAGGACATCCCAGGACTTTCCTTTGAGACGGTCAGCCAACCAAACATATGTCATTTTCATGATTTAAATAACATAGCATCAGACAACCTTTTCTCCCAGATTAGTAGCTAAATTACGTTTGTCGCTGTCTCGGAGGTGGAGGTTGTTGTGAGAACTTCATACTCTGAGAAGTAATTGATCCTAAACACTACAGCGCCACAGTGAGTCTTATTCCATTTTCATGCCTATTCTGTGAGCATGTACATAGGCCTACATGTCTGTAACTGTTATTGTGATGAATTCACTGTGCCTCCATAATGGTTACAGTGACTAACGGTTCAGTTCTTGATTGCAACCTTCCTGGTTGCATGTTCACTAACAAGTTCATGTTCACTAACAAGTACCCTACACTGCTGTCGACATCTGTGCAAGTAAAAAAAAGAAGACTGCTTCTTTCCACAAAAGAATTTCCATAATGAAGGAATCACTGTCCAAACACACTGCAGGTGAGAATTAAGTAGACTCATTGAATCACTATCTAAGTGACATGTAACGTTGGTAGATTGCTTCTTTCTTATTTTCTTTTGCTCTCCAGATGGTTGAAGCTCACATTGAATATTTAAAAGGAGCAGTGGAAAAAATAGGTGTCCCAAAAGTAATATCTGGTGAGTTCTGTTTCATCCTGTCCCGTTTAGTGAATTGAGATATCCCACTGGGCATACCATGCATTTTCAACATGGGAGAATTGGGTAATATTGAGCAGATACATTCAAGAAGACTGCTTCTTTCCACAAAAGAATTTCCATAATATTTCCATCAAGGAGATTCCAAACAATTTTAACCCACTCAAAAAGACAGCCAAACGTTTGTTGAATTCCCAATGTTATCACTGTGCTTTCAACCATCTAAAAGCACAACCAGATTCCAATGGAAAATCAATGTCTTGTTTGTGGTTTAATGTGTTATCACTGTGCTTTAGAACATTTAAACACACAACAAAGTTCAAATTGGAATGCAATGTCAGATATTTGGTTTATTTATACAACAACTTTGTCACACCCTGACCTTAGAGATCCTTATTTATTCTCTATGTTAGGTCAGGGTGGGAAAATCTATGTTTTCTATTTCTTTGTTTTTGCAGAGTGTGGTTCCCAATCAGAGGCAGCTGTCTATCGTTGGCTCTGATTTGGGATCATATATAAATTGGTATTTTCAGTTTGTGTTTTGTGGGGTGTTATTTTCTGTTTAGTGTCTCGACCTGACGGAACTGTTCGTGTTCGAGTTGTTATTTTTGTTTGAGTGTTTCTTGAAAATAAATATCATGAACACTTTCAACGCTGCGTTTTTGTCCACTCTGCCTTCAACCAACGAAAGGCGATACAAACGTAATGTTTTACTCTACTTCATCTAATACCAATACCACAATACCAACAACAGTTAAGATTTTTTTTTATCCTATTCTTTAACTGATTTTGGGTTAAGATGGAGAAGTGAATCCAACATATTTATTATTAACTTGTAGATTCCATTTGAAATCAACGGAAGCTTGAAACCCTAGGCCTACATGTATTGTCTGTCTATTGTTGAATCCTGGGCTGAATTTAAACAATAGCTGTTGATGACTTCCCAAATGCTACATTACATGGCCAAAAGTATGTGGACACCTGCTCGTCAAACATCTCATTCCAAAATCATGGCATTAATTGGTCTCCCCCATTTGCTGCTATAACAGCTTTCACTCTTTTGGGAAGGTTTTCCACTAGATGTTGGAACATTGCTGCAGGGACTTGCTTCCATTCAGCCACATGCATTAGTGAGGTCGGGCACTGATGTTGGGCAATTAGACCTGGGGTCGCAGTCGGCGTTACAATTCATCCCAAAGGTGTTCATTGGGGCGAGGTCGGGGCTCTGTGCAGGCCAGTCAAGTTCTTCCACACCGATATCAACAAACCATTTATGTATGGACCTCACTTTGTGCACAGGGGGCATTGTCATGCTGAAACAGGAAAGGGCCTTCGCCAAACTGTTGCCACAAAATTGGAAGCACAGAATCATCTAGAATGTAATTGTGTGCTGTAGCGTCAAGATTTCCCTTCATTAGAACTAAGGGGCTTCGCCCCAAACCATGGATAACAGCCCCAGACCATTATTCCTCCTCTACCAAACTTTACAGATGGCACTATGCATTCAGGCAGGTAGCGTTCTTCTGGCATCTGCTAAACCCAGATTTATCTGTCAGACTGCCAGATGGTGAAGCGTGATTCATCACTCCAGTGAAAGCGTTTCCACTGCTCCAGAGTCCAATGGTGGTGAGCTTTACACCACCCCAGCCGACGCTCGGCATTGCGCATGGTGATCTTAGGCTTGTTTGTGGCTGCTCGGCCATGGAAACCCATTTCATGAAGTTCCCGACTAACAGTTTTTATGCTGACGGTGCTTCCAGCGGCAATTTGGAACTCTGTAGTCAGTGTTGCAACCGAGTGTTGCATCCACTTCGCAGCTGAGCCTTTGTTGCTCCTAGACGTTTCCACTTCATAATAACAGCGCTTATATTTGACCGGGGCAACTCTAGCAGGGCAGAAATTTGACGAACTGACAATATGAAAAGGTGGCATGTTGAAAGTCACTGAGCTCTTCAGTATAGGCCATTGTACTGCCAATGTTTGTCTATGGAGATTGCATGACTGCGTGCTCGATTTTATACAACTGTCAGCAACGGTTGTGGCTGAAATAGCCAAATCTACTAATATGAAGGGGTGGCCACATACGTTTGGCCGTATTGTGTGTGTATAGGCCTAAATAATCATTGATGATATGACTGAAAAGATATGGTTACATTTCATTTGCTCTGTTGAATTTATCTGTTGGAATGACTTCAATAGCAACAGTGAATCTATTACTGTAAGTGGAGATTTCATAACAATCATTCTCACAATAGCACATTGGTAATAGTCAGTAACAAACATCAAAGCTAAGCAGGGCTGGGCTTGGTTAAAACCCTGGATGGGAGACCAAAATGGATACCTGTAGATAGATCAACTCTCCAGTAGGAGGTGCTGCCCAGATGTTTTTTTTCTTGTAGTGGATATTACACCGAAGACCTGAAGTTTTTTTCAAACGTACAAATTCAACCCATTTTATATCAAGGTTTGTCTTGTTGAAAATGGATTACCATGACATAATCCTGTGGTTGAAATGTTACCCTCAACAACAGTTGATTACTTTTTTTAAGGATGTGAGTACTCATACACCTGTACTTCACTCTTACTTATCATAAACTCCAAATATAATGTATACACAAACTATAGGACTAAATAAATTCATTATTTTCTGTCTGTAGGGTTATGTGATAATCCAGACAGATTTTGGCTTCCCCCATCTGTTTGTGGAATTCCTCAGGAAGACTCTGGAGTGACTCAAATATTGAGCTGGTGGGAGTGGTCAAAGCTCCTCCCTCTTTTGAGACACATACAGTTATAATGTGCTCCGATGTGCAATGTTTTGAATGACTCTATTAGCGGAAATGTTGATAAACTTTAGACTTGGGAGTACAATTACTAATTGTAATTGCACCTGGACCAGGAACAGGTGCAAGCACATAGCAAATCAGGCACTGTGTATAAGGTATGTGTGTTGTTTGTAAAAATGTAACTTATTTTTCACCTAATTTGAAATGGCATTGTCTTTGTACACTCATTATGAACTTTTATATTGACATGGTTGATTCTGTCTCTTAAACTAGTCCCTAAAGCTGAAATAGACATTAGACTTGGTTCAATTATAACATGATATATTTGCATACTGTAACCAAAGGGACCATGGCAGTAGGGTATTTCCGCTTATGTCTTATGATTAGATTGGTTAATCTGGCACCAGTGGTGGCAAAAGTATCCAATTGTCATACTTGAGTAAAAGTAAAGATAACTCAATAAAAAAATTCTTCAAGTAAAAGTAACCCAGTAAAATACTCCTTGAATAAAAGTCTAAAAGTATTTGTTTTTAAATAGATAAGTATTAACATTTCTAAAATGTACTCAAGTGTCAAAAGTAAAAGTTTAAATCATTAGGAATTCCTTATTAAGCAAACCAGATGGCACAATTAGCTTTTTTTTTTTAAATAATTTTTGGGGGATAGCCAGGAGCACACTCCAACACAACACATAATTTACAACAAAGCATGTGTTTAGTGAGTCCGCCAGGTCAGAAGCAGTAGGGATGACCAGGGATGTTCTCAATCGTGGACCCTTTTCCTGTCCTGCTAAGCATTCAACATGTAACAAGTGCTTCTGGGTGTCAGGGAAATTGTATGGAGTAAAAAGTACATTTTCTTTCTTTAGGAATGTAAAAGTTGTAAAAAATATAAATAGTAAAGTACCGATACTAGTACTTCAACGTATTTTTACTTGGTTACTTTACACAACTGACTGGCACAGAGCAAGTAGAACTGGTTCCTCTGCCAACTTCCCTGGTCTACCAGGTGTCCCTCTGCCCTCTGGGAAGACAGCCATTTGGCAATAGAAGATGGCTTCAGAATGGAAACATTACCAACTTGTTTTGCCTCTGTAATGTCCCAGTGAATTTTGCATTTTTGGAAATAAAGTAATAAATGGTTGATGGTTAGTCTCCTAGTTATGTGTAGGTGGTGCTAAGGATTTACATAATGAGAGGAGGATGTTGATATCCTCCTAACCAGGCACGTGCACAGATACTCTACCTTTGCAGAGCACATGCCCCTTTGCCCTTCCAGTCCCCAAAGTGCCCTTTTGGGTGGTGGTATAATTTCCCCAAAAATATTTTTTCTTGTATATATTTTTTTTAGTTGTTGTTTGGCTCCAAAGACATTAAAACCAGTGATAGCATTGACGTCATCCACGTATTCCTATGGAAAATTCCCAATGGCACATGAAGCAGGATATATTTGAATTTGAAGTACGCCATATTGCTGAATGGGGCTGAATGCAAGGGGCCAGTGTTCTGGGCTATATTTAGTATGTTTTTATGTACTAGAACATTCAATTGAACAGAAACGGTGCTGTACTGAATGACCAGTTGTAAAATGAGGAGGTTGTGAGTTGGGGAACGCTATCAGCATGGTCACGTCACTCATTGCCTCAAGCTGCACCCACCAAATGGGAGCAAACATAAGTCAGTGCAAGAACTTACAAGAATGTTTTGGAGAAACGTGTCATTCAGTACAAACCATTCCGCAACGTAGCAAACTTCCTAATAAGACACTTTAGTCATCAAATCAAGCTTTATTTATACAGCATATTTCAGACATGGAATGCAACACAATGTGCTTCACAGGATAAAACAAACAATGAAAATAAAAACATATGTACTACACAACAAACATAAGTGTATAAAAAAAAAACAATAACAAAAACTGAAGGACTAAAAAGCACCCTAAGAACAAGCAAAGCTAAAAAGGTGTGTTATAAGATCTCTTTTAAAAATGTCCACAGTTTTTGCCCACCTAAAGTTCTCTGGCAGGCTATTCCAGAGGCTGGGGGCATAGTAACTAAAGGCTGTCTCTCCATACTTCTTGGTCCTAAGCTTTAGGATAGTTAAAAGGCCAGTG
>NC_056434.1:26593241-26690126 GCF_018296145.1 Oncorhynchus tshawytscha | reverse complement strand
CTGTCTGTTCCTTGTTAGAAACTAATGGAGCTATCGTCAGACTGGCTGGAATGCTGTGTTCCTTACAGGACATCCTGTCTCGACCCAGGGAGGGGAGAGACCTTGGGCTAGTAGTAGATTGTTTAACAGGTGGTAGACAATGTGGTTAGGCTTGTGAACTATACTGCCATTGTATCTGAGGGGAGGAGAGACATTTGACGAAATATGAGGTATATAAACTAATGTACATAATTTTATAGGTAGTACTCTTGAGAATAAACTCTATTGATTCATTTTGAGACTGGTCTCTGTCCATTTTATGCAAATAAGTATCTTACAAATTCTTAGAAATTGGCAGAGTATTTTAATTGAATTGGTTGATGAACATATAGGAATGAAATTCCTTTAACAATTTGGTCCTTTGAGAGCCAGATCTAAATATCTGTCCCTGTCATCTGAAGGTAATAAGCTGAGAACCGTGCACGGGCGGGCCGTGGTCCCGTATAACAAAGTCCTGTCCTCCGACATTGGGTGTCAGGATTTGGCCAGGATTGTTCCGATTTTGGCCACTAGATGCCCTCATTGTGCTTTTTGACCCTTTTGTTTTCCCTTGTTTCCAGTTATTATTTGCACCTGTGCCTCGTTTCCCTTGAATGTATTTAAACCCTTAGTTTTCCTCAGTTCTTTGCTCTGTGTTTGAATGTTAGCACCCAGCCCCAGCGATGCTGTGAACATTTTTTTGCGCCAGTTGGACTCGCTTGTGGTACTCTGTTTTTTTGTTCTAGTTTATTTATGTTTGAATATCTTTTGAGGCTTTTTTCTGCTGTACCTACCACCTTGTGGATTTACATTTTGACTTGGAAGATTACCTTTTTCTCTTGGAATTACTTTTGACGTTGTGGATTTATATTTTTGCCTGAAGAACTTTCCTTTATTAAAACACCGTCTCAAGTACTGCTGTGTCTGCCTCATCTTTTGGGTTCTGCCGACTATTAGTGGCTCAGTTTGCTAAGTGACTGTTTCTCACACCGGAGACCCGAGTTTGTAACCGGGTCTTGACAATTGGGGCTCTATAACAGGCCGGTATACACCCTCGACCGACAGGGACGGTGACTAGATCCAACGAACATTGCTTTTCCCAGTCGGCGACAAGGTCAGTAGCCTAAATTCTCGATGGGGGGAATGATATAAGTTATCTATGATTTGGGGTTCTAAAATGTTTTGCTATTCCAAACAGATCCACTGGGTTTTGTATGACCAATATACACTGGCAGGTCCGCGATGACCTGAGGTAAGGTGTGCTACCGTAAATAAAACTAAACTTAATCATGAGAGGCATATTCGCCAGGATACTAAATGGGTGTTAGGTAGGACGGATGTCTTGTACAAATAATAACAGGACAATTTAACCTACTCAACACTTGGATAGTGTCCAAAAAGGAGGAGAGGGAAGCCTAAAGTAGTGAAGTGAGATACGAGATATTGGTGTATCCGATCGACAGTCAATGCTATAGATAAAGTTCCCAGAAAGGAGAAAATAGAAATCCATACACATAGATTGTAAGCATTAAAGAGACGCACACAGTCAGGCAGGAGAGCAACCATAGTGACGAGGTAATGGTAAACGGCACATACCGAAATAGTAGCATAGACTAGTGGCTGTGAAATAAAAAAGGAGAGAAAATGGTTACTGTTTAAATAGACAAATATATATTTAAATTGCAGTTGGGATTTTATTTTAGGAATAAGACCTGTTTTTCTTTTGAGGCTAGTATCAGCTACATTTATGCCTATACTAGACTATGGGGATATTTTATATATGAATGTTTCCGCTCAGTGTTTGAGATCAATTGACACCCTTTACCATGGAGCATTGAGATTTATTTTAAACTGCAAAATCTTTATGCTCCACTGCACTTTATATTCAAGGGTTGGCTGTCCTTCTAGTTAATCGTAGGCTCAGTCACTGGTATACTTTTCTTTACAAAGCCACTATGGGGTTACCGTTTTATTTTGGCATTTTTATTGTTCAGAAATGTGGTGGGTAATCTCTTCGTTCGCAATACTTTATCCTGCTAAGTGTTCCAAACGTCAAAACTGAATTTGGTTTAAGGGCTTTTATGTACTCTGCGCCATGGAACATATTACAAAATACTTTTAAACTGGAAGAACTTGTCCCAATTGATGTTTTTAAATCCTCGATGAAGGATTTTGAGGCTGATTCCTTGACCTGTCAATGTTCTTAATTTGCTGTTTTATGATTTTGTTATACTCCTGTGAATTCTGTTTTTTTACTAGATTACCTGTAGTTTTCATGTCTGTCTGTAATTGTCTTGGACAGGATGCGCTTGAAAAAGAGATTTCAAATCTCAATGAGCGCTTCCTGGTTAAATAAATACTTTAAACATTATCCAGCCTGCATAGCAACCATTTTGTTAATGGATGACCAGTCATTTTGCTTAGCAACGATGCAAAAATAATTAATGATTGGGTGGCATCTGTAGCAACATGACCAAAATATCTAACAACCAGATTTAAAGTACAACTACACTATACCATTCAAAATAGGGAATGTTGTAGATGAATACAAATTATTTTATCTATTTATGGTATTTTATAAATAAAACAACATTAGAAGAAAGGATAATTAGCTAAATAATACATTCAAAAATAAGGAACTGGAACACAAAAGTACTCAGAATCAACATGGTAGGGATAAAAACAGCAAACCGAGGACATAGAAGGCACAGTATGTGGGTATGTGCGGGTGTATTGTGATGGAAGGTGGGATGTGTGTTTTTATGTTTGGAAAAGTGTGGAGTTAAGTGAATGCAAATCCCAGACCCCATGTACTGTATGTGTGCGAGCAGGGGTTGTGAGAGCTTTCAATTTTGTGCAGATATGGGATATAAACATAGCAAAAAAAGAAACGTCCTCTCACTGTCAACTGCTTTTTTTTCCAGCAAACTTAACATGCATAAATATTTGTATGAACATAACAAGATTCAACAACTGAGACATAAACTGAACATGTTCCACAGACATGTGACTAACAGAAATTGAATAATGTGCCCATGAACAAAGGGGGTTAAAATCAAAAGTAACAGTCAGTAGCTGGTGTGGCCACCAGCTGCATTAAGAACTGCAGTGCATCTCCTCCTCATGGACTGCACCAGATGTGCCAGTTCTTGCTGTGAGATGTTACCCCACTCTTCCACCAAGGCACCTGCAAGTTCCCAGACATTTTTGGGGGGAATGGCCCTAGACCTCACCCTCCGATCCAACAGGTCCCAGGCGTGCTCAATAGGATTGAGATCCGGGCTCTTCGTTGGCCATGGCAGAATACTGACATTCCTGTCTTGCAGGAAATCACGCACAGAACGAGCAGTATGTCTGGTGGCATTGTCATGCTGGAGGGTCATGTCAGGATGAGCCTGCAGGAAGGGTACCACATGAGGGAGGAGGATGTCTTCCCTGTAACGCACAGCGTTGAGATTGCCTGCAATGACAACAAGCTCAGTCTGATGATGCTGTGAAACACCGTCCCAGATCAAGACGGACCCTCCCGCTACATATCGAAACCGCTCCAGAGTACAGGCCTCGGTGTAACGCTCATTCCTTCGAAGCTAAACGCGAATCCGCCATCACCCACGGTGAGACAAAACTGCCACTCGTCAGTGAAGAGCACTTTTTGCCAATCCTGTCTGGTCCAGCGACAGTGGATTTGTGCCCGTAGGTGACGTTGTTGCCGGTGATGTCTGGTCAGGACCTGCCTTACAACAGGCCTACAAGCCCTCAGTCCAGCCTCACTCAGCCTATTGCGGACAGTCTGAGCACTGATGGAGGGATTGTGCGTTCCTGGTGTAACTCGGGCAGTTGTTGTTGCCATCCTGTACCTGTTACGCAGGTGTGATGTTCGGATGTACCCATCCTTTGCAGGTGTTACACGTGGTCTGCCACTGCAAGGACGATCAGCTGTCCGATCTGTCTCCTTGTAGCACTGTCTGGCATCTCACAGTACGGACATTTCAATTTATTGCCCTGGCCACATCTGCAGTCCTCATGCCTCCTTGCATCATGCCTAAGGCACGTTCACGCAGATGAGCAGGGACCCTGGGCATCTTTCTTTTGGTGTTTTTCAGAGTCAGTAGAAAGGTCTCTTTAGTGTCCCAAGTTTTCATAACTGACCTTAATTGCCTACCGTCTGTAAGCTGTTAGTGTCTTAACGACCGTTCCACAGGTGCATGTTCATTAATTGTTTATGGTTCATTGAACAAGCATGGGAAACATTGTTAAAACCCTTTACAATGAAGATCTGTGAAGTTATTTGGATTTTTATGAATTATCTTTGAAAGACAGGGTCTTTTTTTTGCTGAGTTTTCATTTTAAAATAAATTATAAATATAGTTTATTTATTTATGGACCTATCATGGTAAAACGGTCCCCAACCCTATACCCTAGACACCCATCTGAGTGACCAATACACTAAAGAGAAGTCCTTATCTTTTTTATGGGCATACTGTAAGTAGCATGTATGTAGCCAAAACAGAAAGATAAATGCGGTCAGAGACCCACTAAAGCAGCACCGCCCGCTCAAGATTTTGAGCCTGCCTGGCAGGGTTGATCCTACAAAGCCCCCTGATGGGTGAGCATAATATACGAGGAATTTCTCAAAGCTGCTAATGAGAACCTTGACAACCTTGTAACTAGCCGGTGGAGATTCCAGTGGGGTGCAGTGCTGGCAACACTAGCTGCAGTAACCCATGGGGACGGGGTCATGCTCGGACAATCAGAGAGGGGGCAAATTATTGTGAACCTGGTGGCACAAAATAATCAAAGGTCTGACTGCATAGAGATGCTTGGAAAAATGGTGACAACAGGGGATCAGCATGAGTGTGTTTTAGGGAAAAGGGGTGTATCTGATTTCCATCAGCTGGAACTTGATGTTTAATCAAATTTCTTAATTTTTCTTACATTTTGCATGCCTTCTCAAACAGCTGCACCTGTATATGCATTTAAACATAAAGTCTTTTCTTGAGCTGAGCTTGTGGTTGTTTGTGGGGGAAAGAGGTTGAGTGTGTATGTGTATCCCACATCTGTTGCTATGGGGTAATGATGTTAGGGACAATAGTTTTTAATAAACAGTACCAGTCAAAAGTTTGGACACCTACTCATTACAGGGTTGTTCTTTTATTTTCTACAATGTTAAAAATAGTTAAGACATCAAAGCTATGAAATGACACATGGAATCATGTAGTAACCAAAAAAGTGTTAAACAAATCCAAATATATTTGAGATTCTTCAAAGTTGTCACCCTTTGCCTTGATGACAGCTTTGCACACTCTTGGCATTCTCTCAACCAGCTTTATGTTCCCACATATGCTGATCACTTATTGGACGCTTTTCCTTCACTCCGAGGTCCAGCCATCTCTGCAGCACTCCAGCAATTAGGCCTTTATAGCAGAGTGGCTAGACAGAAGCCACTCCTCAGTAAAAGGCACATGACAGCCTGCTTGGATTTTGCCAAAAGGCACCTAAAGAATCTCAGACAATGAGAAACAAGATTCTTGAATGCCAAGCGTCACGTCTGGAGGAAACCGGGCACCATCCATATGGAGAAGCATGGTGGTGGCAGCATTATGCTGTAGGGATGTTTTTCAGCGGCAGGTACTGGGAGACTAGTCAGGATCGAGGGAAAGATGAACAGGGCAAAGTACAGAGAGATCCTTGATGAAAACCTGCTCCAGAGCTCCCAGGACCTTAGACTGGGCTGAAGGCTCACCTTCCAGCAGGACAACGACCCTAAGCACAGAGCCAAGACAACACAGGTGTGGCTTTGGGACAAGTCTCTGAATGTCCTGGAGTGGCCCAGCCAGAACCTGGACTGGAACCAGACCGAACATCTCTGGAGAGACCTGAAAATAGCTGTGCAGTGATGCTACCCATCCAACCTGACAGAGCTCGAGAGGATCTGCAGCGATGAATGGGATAAACTCCCCAAATACAGGTGCCAAGCTTGTAGTGTCATACCCAAGAAGACTCGAGGCTCCAATCGCTGTCAAAGGTGCTTCAACAAAGTACTGAGTAAAGGATCTGAATACTTATGTAAATGTGATATTTCAGTTTTATATTTTTATTAAATTAGCAAAAATGTCTAAAACTTTGCTTTGCTTTGTCATTATGGGGTATTGTGTGTAGATTGATGAGGGGGGAAAAACTCTCATCAATTTTAGAATAAGGCTGTAACGTAACAAAATGTGGAAAAAGTCAAAGGGTCAGAATACTTTCCGAAGGCACTGTATTGACTCAGGTGTGTGAATACTTATATAAATGAGAGTTCTGTATTTAATTTTCAATAATTGTGTAAACATTTCTAAAAACATGTTTTCACTTCATCATCATTATGGGGTACTGTTTGTAGATGGTGAGAATTGATCATTTTATTATCCATTTTGAATTCAGACTGTAACACAACAAAGTGTAATACATCAAGTGGTATGAATACTTTCTTCAGACTCTGTATGTGCATGTCTTTCTGGTTTCTATTATCACTGTAAGTGTATGTGTAAGCGTACGTGAATGTTCTGGATGCAGCGAGTCTGGAGGAACTTTTAAAGAAGACTTTACTCCCTGCTGACCTGACAGATTGAGGGGCTCAAGCTGCTGCAGAACACCAGAAAACCCAGACCAGATGATGACAAGAAGGTAATATACACTACCCAGACAGTCTACTGTTAGCATTTCCCATATGAAAAGGGGTTATGCTTGTAGGCATGCTAAGAGAATGGGTGCCTATCTACAATTGACAAGCAGAGATTCTCTCTCTCAATTCAATTCAAGGGATTTATTGGCATGGGAAACATGTCTTAACATTGCCTTAGCAAGTGAAGTAGATAATAAATACAAGTGAAAAACAATAAAAATGAACAGTAAACATTACACTCACAGATGTTCCAAAATAAAAAGACATTTAAAATGTCATATGTGTGTTGTAACAATGTGCAAATAGTTATATTTACAATGGTGTTTGTTCTTCACTTGTTGCCCATTTCTTGTGGCAACAGGTCACAAATCTTGCTGCTGTGATGGCACACTGGTATTTCACCCAATAGATAGATAGTTTATCAAAATTGGGTTTGTTTTCAAATTTTTTTTGTGGATCTATGCAATCTGAGGGAAATATGTGTGTTTAATCTGTTAATACATTTGGCAGGAGGTTAGGAAGTGCAGCTCAGTTTCCACCTCATTTTGTGGGCAGTAGCCTTCCATTGAGAGCCAGGTCTGCCTACGGCGGCCTTTCTCAATAGCAAAGCTATGCTCACTGAGTCTGTACATAGTCAAAGTTTTCCTTAGGTTTGGGTCAGTCACAGTGGTCAGGTATTCTGCCACTGTGTACTCTCTGTTTAGGGCCAAATAGCATTCTAGTTTGCTCTTTTTTTGTTAATTCTTTCCAATGTGTCAAGTAGTTATCTTTTTGTTTCTCATGATTTGGTTGGGTCTCTGTCTCTGTGTGTGTGAATGGTGGTTGCCATAAGCAATGTATATGAAGTATTACAAAAATGAACAATATATCTGAGCAAAAATATTAATACATTAAAGAAATCATACACTAAAAATAAAACTAACTAGCAACATTGAGACATTAAATCTACAGGGCTCATGCGTGTAAAATGGTGGGAACAGTTGTCTCCCTAATAGTATGACAGGCCAGGACACACTCTGCAGCAACTGTCTCTATGTTTTCTCCCAGAAAAGTGGATATTCTTCTCAACAGGTAGTTTAAGAAATCCTGCAATCTACACATTTCATGAGATAAATACCTCTGAATGAAGCATATTTGGATCAGTGGAGTATGGAGGGCTGTTCATCCTCTACTTCAGCTGTGCAATGATGCTTACAAAGTCTCACTTCTGTCTCTTTCCACAGATTGAAGAAGATGCCCCAGTCCATGCCAGAGTACGCTCTCACCCGAAACTACCTGGAGTTTATAGTGAGATTTCTATACGCAGTACACCACTACAATCTCTTTGTCTTTATTAGTATACACTTTATTCATTAAACTCATAGATGTACACATCTGTAAATACAGAGAGCACACCATATTCATGATTCAGGTTATACCTTAACAATCTCTGTAATGGGATAGAGTATTTTCTGGGGTAAGGGGTAACCAAAGTGACATTTAATTATATATTAAGTACCACAAGAGGGAGGCCATCACCACAGTTCTCTCTTGAACTCTATTCAAAATGGAACAGAAGGCTTCTGCCACTGGAGAGAGCTCCATATCATATTTCTCCACAGGCTGCTTGGTCTTCTCTACTAAGCAGAACCAGCAGAGGGAGCTAGTAATTAGACACTGGAAATGTGCTTATATAATACAGCATTACTCATGGGGGAGTCCATAACTGTACATCTGCTTATTCATGTACAGTCATGACCCAACCCCTCCGTTAGTCAATTATTCTAGGTCCATCTTGGCTAAAACTATTTTGAATTAAATAGTAAAAAAGTGATTCATTGAAACACTTGATTTACATTAGATAAAGTTACCATGTTTATGGTGTGAGAATTAAGCCATTCTCCTGTCTGTGCAGACTGTCTTGATATCCTCACTGCTCAGGTGCTGAAGAATGAAAACTATGCCATGGAGAAGCTGGAGAACCTGGCTGTGAGGCAGCTAGAGGGCACCCTGAAGGGGCCCATTCTGTGCTTCCTGGTTCCACCAGGGGTGGGAAAGACCAGTGTGGGCCCTTGAAATGAAGTGGATACTGTCCACTTTAATTTGAGGGTATTTTTCATCCATATCAGGTGAACCGTTTAGAAATTATAGCACTTTTTGTACATAGTCCCCTCATTTTAGGGGACCAAAAGTATTGGGACAAATTCACTTATGTGTATTAAAGTATATAATTAAAAGTTTAATATTTGGTCCCAAATTCCTTGTACTCAATGATTACATCAAGCTTGTGACTTTTGTGCCCATATAAATTAATGATAAATAATGTATCATTGTGGCATCACTTATTGTAAATAAGAATATAAAATGCTTATAATCACCTCTACATTAATGTGGATGCTACCATGATTACAGATAATCCTGAATGAATCGGGAATAATGATGAGTGAGAAAGTTACAGATGCACAAATATCATACCCCCAAGACATGCTAACCTCTCACCATTACAATAACAGGGGAGGTTAGTATTTTTTTTTGGGGGGGGGTATGATATTTCTACCTCTAACTTTCTCACTCATCATTATTCACGATTCATTCAGGATTATCCATAATCATGGTAGCATCCACATTAATGTAGAGGTGTTTAGAAACATTATATTCTTATTTACAATAAGTGACTCCAAAATGACACAATACGTCATTCCCCATACTTAACTTTTGACTACTTTAATACACATAAAAATTAATTTGTCCCAATACTTTTGTACAAAACTATGTATAAATAAAGTGCTGTAATTTCTAAACGGTTCACCCATTACAGATGAAAATACCCTCAACTTAAAGCTGACAGCCTGCACTTTAACCTCATAGTTATTGTATCATTTCAAATCCAAAGTACTGGAGTACAAAGCCAAAACAACAACAAATGTCACTCTCCCAATACTTTTGGAGCGCACTGTATATCATAATAACAAAAGGTACTGACATGATTTGTCCAGAAAGCAGTACTTGTCAAGGTACAAGTAGTTCAACATGTGTGAAGCCTTGACTGTAACTCACCAGTGGTCATGGTTGCTAGGTGGAGTCAGATGTGCAGCAGCAGATAAAAGGTTCAGGTAGAATAATGCTGTCTGTCTAGACGGTACATACCACCCTCTGCAAGGTGAGTAAACCTGAGTGAAACCTAGGAGTGGGAGCATGATGTCATCTTTCATGTTCCTTTGATCTCCTGTCACTATGGAGACTCGGTAGGGCGATGACATCATGGCCTACAGGCCCGGGCATGTCCATCCTATGTCTCTCAGCCAGTCTGAGTTCATCCATAACCCCTAGCCTCCAGTCTCATACATTAACCGTGACACCACACAACCCGCCACTGCAGTTTAGGAAGCTGCCTGTTGTGTGTTTTGATGTGGTTTCAGGTGTGTGTGTGTGTGTGTGTGTGTATATCCTAATAAGTGTGTAAGGGAGGAACCGGGTTCATGCTGGTTCAGGCTCATCTAGTAGGGTTTGTGTGCTGTAGCGTTAGTGTCTGAGTGAAGTCTAATGATATCCGTGTTGTTGCCCCCCCATGTCTCTAATTAGCTTTAATCTGCTTCCTGCCTTTCTCCATCCTGTCTTTGGAGCCCCAAGGCCAGACATGTGTGGGAGGAGACCTCTATGTTAGTCTTCCTCTTGTGGTTTCTCTTCCAAATATACAGTTGAAGTCGGAAGTTTACATACACTTAGGTTGGAGTCATTCGTTTTTCAACCACAAATTTCTTAACAAACTATAGTTTTGGCAA
This sequence comes from Oncorhynchus tshawytscha, assembly GCF_018296145.1. NCBI lineage: Eukaryota > Metazoa > Chordata > Actinopteri > Salmoniformes > Salmonidae > Oncorhynchus > Oncorhynchus tshawytscha. Next base: position 26,679,683 of record NC_056434.1, on the reverse strand, counting down.
GTCGGTTAGGACATCTCCTTTATGCATGACACAAGTAATTTTTCCAACAATTGTTTACAGATTATTTCCTTCCAGTGGGTCAGAAGTTCACATACACTAAGTTGACTGTGCCTTTAAACAGCTTGGAAAATTGCAGAAAATTGTCATGGCTTAAGAAGCTTCTGATAGGCTAATTGACATCATTTGAGGTGTACCTGTGGATGTATTTCAAGGCCTACCTTCAATCTCAGTGCCTCTTTGCAAGACATCATGGGAAAATCAAAATAAATCAGCCAAGACCTCAGAAAAAAATTGTAGACCTCCAGAAGTCTGGTTCATCATTGGGAGCAATTTCCAAACGCCTGAAGGTACCACGTTTATCTGTACAAACAATAGTACTCAAGTATAAACACCATGGGACCATGCAGCCGTCATACCGCTAAGGAAGGAAACACGTTCTGTCTCCTAGAGATGAACGTACTTTAGTGCGAAAAGTGCAAATCAATCCCAGAACAACAGCAAAGAACCTTGTGAAGATGCTGGAAACAGGTACAAAAGTATCAATATCCACAGTAAAACGAGTCCTATATCGACATAACCTGAAAGGCCGCTCAGCAAGGAAGAAGCCACTGCTCCAAAGCCGCCATAAAAAAGCCTGACTACGGTTTGCAACTGCACATGAGGAGAAAGAGTGTACTTTGTGGAGAAATGTCTTCTGGTCTGATGAAACAAAAATAGAACTGTTTGGCCATAATGACGATCTTTATGTTTGGAGGAAAAATTAGGAGGCTTGCAAGCCGAAGAACACCATCCCAACCGTGAAGCACAGGGGTGGCAGCATCATGTTGTGGGGGTGCTTTGCTGCAGGAGAAACTGGTGCACTTCACAAAATAGATGGCATCATGAGGGTGGAAAATTGTGAATATATTGAAGCAACATCTCAAGACATCAGTCATGAAGTTAAAGCTTGGTCGCAAATGGGTCTTACAAATGGACAACGAGCCCAAGCATACTTCCAAAGTTGTGGCAAAATGGCTTAAGGACAACAATGGCAAGGTATTGGAGTGGCCATAGAAAATGTGTGGACAGAATTGAAAAAGCTTGTGTGAGCAAGGAGGCCTACAAACCTGAATAAGTTACACCAGCTCTGTCAGGAGAAATGGGCCAAAATTCACCCAACTTATTATGGGAAGCTTGTGGAAGGCTACCCGAGTGAAACAATTTAAAGGCAATGCTACCAAATACTAATTGAGTGTATATTAACTTCTGACCCACTGGGAATGGGATGAAAGAAATTAAAGCTGAAAGCTTTATTTAACCAGGTAGGCCAGTTGAGAACAAGTTCTCATTTACAACTGCGACCTGGCCAAGATAAAGCAAAGCAGTGCGACACAAACAACACAGAGTTACACATGGAATAACCAAACTTAGTCAATAACACAAAAGTAAGTCTATATACAGTGTGTGCAAATTAAGTAAGATTAGGGAGGTAAGGCAATAAATAGGCCATAGTGGCAAAATAATGACAATTTAGCAATTAAACACTGGAGTGATAGATGTGCAGAATATGAATGTGTAAGTAGAGAACCAAATAACAATATGGGGTTGAGGTAGTTGGGTGGGCGAATTACAGATGGGCTATGTACAGGTGCGATGATCTGTAAGCTGCCCTGACAGCTGATGCTTAAAGTTAATGAGGGAGATCTGAGTCTCCAGCTTCAGTGATTTTTGCAATTCGTTCCAGTCATTGGCGACAGAGAACTGGAAGGGAAGGCGGAGTTGGCTTTGGGGGTGACCAGTGAAATATACCTGCTGGATCGCATGCTTCAGGTGGGTGCTGCTATGGTGACCAGTGAGTTGAGATAAGGCGAAGCTTTACCTAGCAAAGACTTCTAGATGAATCATTCTCTCTACTATTATTCTGACATTTCACATTCTTAAAATAAAGTGGGGATCCTACCTGACCTAAAACAGAGTTTTTACTAGGATTAAATGTCAGGAATTGTGAAGAACTGAGTTTTAATGTATTTGGCTAAGGTGTATGTAAACTTCCGACTTCAACTGTACCTTACTGTCGGTCTGTAGGAACTATTCTTGGGTGGTGCTGCTGTGACACATCAGAACAAGTGTTATTAACTTAACGATGAAGAATGAGCTTTTTCACATCTTGTTTTGGCTTTAACTTTCCTTGTTTTGAATCTTTCCACGTTATTTTATTATTTCCCTTCCATTGATTTTCTCCCATCTCAAGGCACACCTTTCTCCCTCCTTTCGCCTCTTTGCTCTCCTTTCCTTTCTGTGCCCTATTTTCTCTCCACTCTGCACTGTTCTCTGTCCTGACTCCCTCTGGCTGCAGGAGGACTTACGTGGGCAGCATGCCCGGCCACATCATCAATGGGCTGAAGACGGTGGGAGTCAACAACCCTGTCTTCTTGCTGGATGAGGTGGACAAGCTGGGCAATAGTCTGCAGGGAGACCCTGCCTCTGGCCTGCAGGAGGTGAGACACATGGGACTAGGAACCAGACCAGGGGGCAGCCTAGTAGTCTCTCTGATACAAAACATATGGAGAGGACAGGGAGGAGGAGGTTGACTGCTGCTAGGAAAAGAGAGGGATTGAGTGATACAGGGAGGGACAGGAGACACAGCCAGACAGGCAGGCAGAGAGAGATAATACAATTATAGAGGAGGATGGAGTAAACAAAAAGTTTGCACGTAAGAAGTCAATCTGTCTGATCTCTGGAAAGACCAGTAGTCCACTGGAGGTAGGTATGTGACCTGGTCTGGTTCAACTGGACCTGCTCCACTTCCTGCTGGAGTTAACAGCTCCCATGGTGCATCACTGTTCCACTTCACTTCAAATCAAAATTTATTGGTCACATACACATGGTTAGCAGATGTTAATGCTAGTGTATCGAAACACAATGGACAAAACACTTCCTGGAAACACAATAGGGGAAGTAAGAATCCCCATCGCAGTGATGGACAGAGAACATGAGCACTGTAGTCTCCACACGGGTGGAAGGTAGCCTAGCGGTTAGGAAAGTTGGGCCAGTAACCGAAAGGTTGCTCATTTGAATCCCTGAGCCGGCAAGGTGGAAAAATCTGCCCTTGAACAAGGCAGTTAACCCCCAACAACTGGTGCCGTGGACGTCGATTAAGGCATCCCACAGCACCTCCCTGATTCAGAGGGTTTGGGTTAAATGCAGAAGACGCATTTCGGTCGAATGCATTCAGTTGTGCAACTGACTAGGTATCATATACACATCACTGAGTGCCTTCAGAAAGTATTCATACCCCTTGACTTGTTACAGCCTGAATTTGAAATGGATTCAATTGATTTTTCTCTCTCACTAATCTACATGTTTTTAGAAATGTTTGCACATTTATTGAAGATGAAAAACAGATATCTAATTTACATAAGTATTCACACTCCTGAGTCAATACATGTTCGAATCACCTTTGTCAGCGATTACAGCTGTGAGTCTTTTCTGGGTAAGTTTCTAAGAGATTTGCACACCTGGATTGTACAATATTAGCACATTGTTCTTTTTTAAATTCTTCAAACTATGTCGAGTTGGTTGTTGATCATTGCTAGATAGCCATTTTCAAGTTTTGCCATAGATTTTCAAGCTAATTTAAGTTAACATTCAATGTCGTCTTGGTAAGCAACTCCAGTGTATATTTGACTTTGTTTTAGGTTATTGTCCTGCTGAAAGGTACATTTGTTTCCCAGTGTTTGTTAGAAAGCAGACTTAACCATGTTTTCATCCAGGATTTTGCCTGTACTTAGCTCTATTCTGTCTCTTTTCATTAAAAAAACTCCCTAGTACTTGCTGATGACAAGCATACCCATAACATGATGTAGCTACCACCATGCTTGAAAATATGAAGAGTGGAGAGTAGATTTTCCCCAAGCACAACACTTTGTATTCAGGACATAAAGTTAATTTCTTTACCACAGTTTTACTTCAGTGCCCTGTTGCAAACAGGATGCATGATTTGCAATATTTTTATTCTGTACAGGCTTCCTTCTTTTCAGTCTCTCATTTAGGTTAGTATTGTGGAGTAACTAAAATGTTGTTGATCCATCCTCAGTTTTCTCCTATCACAGCCAACTCTAACTGTTTTAAAGTCACCATTGGCCTCATGGCAAAATCCCTGAGTGGTTTCCTTGCTCTCTGGCAACTGAGTTAGGAAGGGCGCCTGTATCTTTGTAGTGACTTGGTGTATTGATACACCATACAAAGTGTAATTAATAACCATACTCAAAGGGATATGCAATGTCTGCTTTTTTGTTTTTAGCCATCTACCAATGCAGTAGGTGCCCTTTGTGAGGCATTGGAAACCCTCCCTAATCTCGGTGATTGAACATTTCTAAAAAATACTTTGACATTATGGTTTATTCTGTGTAAAAAAATATATTCATTTTCATTTTAAATTCAGGCTGTAACACAACAAATTGTGGAAAAAGTCAAGGGATGTGAATACTTTCTGAAGGCACTGTATGTGTTGAGTCACAGATGGTCTGAAGACGATGTATTTAGGTGAGGGATACCTACCTTCCAGCAGTGTGATGGAAGACTAATCTCAGTAAGAATGCTTACAGCTAGTTAAGATAACAGCCCCACTAGCCTCAAGCCTAAGCTTGACCCTCCAGTAGGAATGGTGCTCACTACTCAGAAGTCACACTCACTCTGTCTTTCTTGGTTACACACACACACACACACACACACGCACATGCACACACACTTGCACATTCCTAGTTCAAACACACTATGGCATGTTTCTACAGGCTCCCTCTGTAGGTCTGTTTGTTTGGTTTTGCTTTAATCCTCTTATATATTGACGTGTGTGGTTATGTAGTCATGCTTTCTGAGGAGGCAGTGTGTGCAGACCATGGCACAGCCAAACCGAAATCTCAGACTCAGTCGCAGAATTACCCACCAGGTGCACCGTGTTCTGCTGCATTCCACTGTCTTACTCCAAAATTTGATTTGATTTTGATTTGATACTCCCACTTCCCCTCTCTGCCTCTTACTCTCTCCTTCTGCTCTCCCTCACCGCTTGGCTGCCCAGAGGGAGAGAGAGAGAGAGAGAGAGAGAGAGAGAGAGGCATAGCAGGGAGGAACAGAAGGGACATGGCGGAGGAAGCAAGGCAGAATGATTTGTAAATTGCCTCTGGCAGTGTGAAGTCTGACCCAACAACACACATAAACACAGACACACACAGTGTCAGTGTTTCTACAACTGCAGCTGGTAGACATGCAGGTCATTAGTAACAGTTGCTAACCAGTTCCATATATTGAAATATGAGTTACTACTGTGCTAAATAACCAAAAGAAGACTTGCAAGTGTGGCAACGCATGACTAGACAGTCACCAACCAGTTGAGTACATTGATATATGCATTGTTCCTTGTAGACAATTTGTTCTTTGTCCTGATTACCACTAGGTCCTGGACCCAGAGCAGAACCACAGCTTCACAGACCACTACCTTAACGTGACCTTTCTCAAGTTCTGTTCATCGTTACAGCCAACATCACGGCCACCACCCCTCCGGGCCTGCTGGACCGGAAGGAGGTCCTACAGGTGCAAGGTCAAAAGCCAGGGGTCAATGGTCAAGGTTGGTCAGCTAAAGAGGCGCGGAACCTGTCTTGGCTATTGATTTATGTATAATTAATGTAACTGATTATTAACAGACGAATAGCACACTTCATGACATCGGTAGATCCCCTCTGAGATTGATAAGATGTTAACCTGGATAAATATGGTAATGGACTGTCAGGAAGAAGTGTGTATTAGATTATTGTATGGATGTGTATAATGTGTGTGTATAATGTCCTCTCAATGTACATTGAGGAGGAGACGGTGGAGATAGCTGATGGGGAATCAGGTAACGACGAGCTACAACAGCATGGTCTCACCCCCCAATCGTTCCAGACACCTCAGGACATCATTAGCAAGTATGCAGACAAACATAAACACACACATAGCACACACACACACCACAGGGGAGCGGTAGGTCAAAGACAGGATGAGGGGAGTGATTATCTTTCTAGCAGGACAGAAGGGGGAGATTACCAGAGCCAGACAGTTTAAGACGGGTCACAGAGGGCACCTACTAGTACATACTGACAGACACACAGACAGATAATTAGACCAAAACAAATAGATTGGCAGTACAATAGTAAACCTACAGACACCCCAGTAGACCCAGATGGACTTGAGTCATAATGTTAACATAAACAACAGGGGCTGTCAGTATAGTCATACATTCCTGGTTCAGTCCAGACATCTTTACTCAGCCATTACGTACCTCCACCATAGCTTAATTAAAGGTGAGTAGTTGGGCATAGAAGAAAAAAGGCCACTGGGGTTGGCTGGCTGAAGAACAAAGAGAGTGGAGGTCAGAGCATGCTGCAGATGGGGCCAGTACCTATCAGACATGGCCTGGGGGGAGACTGTGGTGTTCCATTATTAAATACTTTTGTCTCAAACACTCACATCACACTCAGTCATTTTTCCCATCATGATTGATGCTGATGTTAGCTGAACTGTGTGTGTGTGTATGCAGGTACACTTGAGGCCGGTGTCCGCACCCTGGAGAATATCGAAGTGATCTGATCTGCCGAGTGGTGGCAATGAAGGTCGCAGAGGGTCACAAGTTCACCAAATTAGAGGCCATGCCCACCCAGGGAGTTGAGGATGAATGTAGGAAGAGCAGCAGGGGGACAACCATGCCCCTCTGTGGGGCTGGAGATGAGATGTGTACTGTAGCTAGCTGTCAGTCACAGTCCCTACAACACACTACAGTGGTGAGCTGGACTCAGCAGCATCTCAGACTGATGTGGGCTGCATAAAGACAGAGGCAAGCACAACCCACACACTTCAAGCTGTGAAATCACCATATCTGCTCCTTGATGTATTTGAGGCCCTGGAGACTGGAGCTAATTGAGTTGTTAGTATGATATAGCCGTGTTCCTATGTACACTAGCAGGTTCCCCCCCCACCTCACACACTTTCACACTGCTGGCTGGCTGTGCATTCCCCGGTGCCAAAAGACTGCTGACCACTGCACAATGCCCTCACACAAACATACAGGCATGCTCACACAAAGTCACATATACAGTATACACACCATCCGCCCTCTGAATATGGGGCCTTCTGGGGTATGAGTGGTGTTATGGGGAGGGGGCAGGACTTAAGCCTGCTAGCAGACTGCCTCATGACCATATGCCCCCTCTCCCCTCCCCCTCCTCCACCCAGTGTCTCTGTGCAGCTGCTCTTGTGTAACAGGAGAAATCACACTGCCAGTTAACATGGCCAGAGCCAAGGAGGAGGGGGAGAACAGAGGGGTTTTATGACTGTGTTGCATTTGCCCTATTGAAACTGAATTGGACTCTGCCACCCCCTCCCCCCTCTGCGTAACCACTCCCACTGTACAAGGAAAAACATCAGCAGATGAAAAGAGAGGGAGAGGGGGGCAGTCTTCCTCTGCTCTTTGTGCAAATGTCTGTCTGTTGCCAGGTAACGGTGACATTATTGCAGACAGAACAAAGAGTTCTGAGGAGGTGTGTGCGCACTGTGGGGGGTCTGTGTCTTTCTTTCCTCTGCCAGCTGCTCCACGACTGGTGGCTCGTGACATCTGTCACATGACCAGTTAGGAGCACACCTGTTGTTCTTTTGCCCACCTCTCTTGGTTGTATCCTCTGTTTCATCCCTCACTTTGTTTTATCTTTCATTGCACTAGACCGCTCAGAGGGAATGAACTGTCAGACCTGTTTCCTGTTATATTACACACTCAGACACTACTCCGTTATCTCGGTCAGTAAAGACTATCCTCAGTTATATTAACAGAGAGGGAGGTGAGGAAGATATCTATCCCCTCTTCCCCTCTTTAGTGTCTGTAGAATGGTGCTGTGCTACAGTGTAGTTTGTTTTTATTGGCACGTGCACAAGCACAGTGAAATGCCTTTCTTGCCTGCTCTTCCACAAGAATGCAGTAGAATATGGGTAGAGAGTGTGTAGAATGTGCATAGAGACAGTACAAAAATAAAATAGAAGGGTCAATGCAGTTCGTTTGTGTAGCTGTTAACTATTTAGCAGTCTTATAGCTTGGGGATAGAAGCTGTGGTATAAGACTTGATGCTCCGGCACCGCTTGCGTGCGGAAGCAGAGAGAACAGTCTGGCTTGGGTGGCTGGAGTCTAACAATTTTCCCGGGCCTTCGTTTCACACCGCCTGTTATAGAGGTCCTGGATGGCAGGGAGCTCGGCCCCAATGATGTACTGGGCTGTCCACACCACCCTCTGTAGAGCCATGCGAGGGCGGCGCAGTTGCCATACCAAGCAGTGATGCAGCCAGTCAAGTTGCTCTCAATGGTGCAGCTGTAGAACTTTTTTATGATTTGAGGGCCCATGCCAAATCTTTTCAACCTCCTGAGGGATAAGAAGTTCTGTTGTGCCTTCTTCACGACTGTTTGCGTGTGTGTGTGTGTGGACCATTTTAAGTCCTTACTGATTTGGACACAGAGGAACTTGAAGCTCTCAACCCGCTCCACTGCAACCCCATCGATGCGGAAGGGGGCGTGCTCTCCCCGCCCGTTTCCTGTAGTTCACGATCAGCTCCTTGGTCTTAATGATATTAAGGGAGAGGTTGTTGTCCTGGCACCACACTGCCAGGTTACTGACAACCTCCCTGTAGGCTGTCTCATCGTCGGTGATCAGACCTACCACTGTCGTGTCGTCAGCTAACTTGATGATGGTGTAGGAGTCATACGTGGCCACACAGTCGTGGGTGAACAGAGAGTACAGGAGGGGGCTAAGCACACACCCCTGTGGGGCCCCCGTGTTGAGGATCAGTGTGGCGGAGGTAATATTGTCTACCTTCACCACCTGGGGTCGGGAAGTCAGGAAGTCCGGGATCCAGTCGCAGAGGGAGGTGTTCAAACCCAGGATCCCAAGTTTTGTGACGAGCTTGGAGGGGACTTGTGTTGAACACTGAGCTGTAATCAATGAACAGCATTCTCACATTAGGTACTGTATTTCTCTTATCTAGGTGGGAGAGGGCAGTGTGGAGTGCAATTTAGATTTCGTCTATGGATCTGTTGGGGCAGTATGCAAATTGGAGTGGGTCGAGGGTGTCTGGGATGATGGAATTGATGTGTGCCATAACCAGCCTCTCGAAGCATTTCATGATTACAGATGTGAGTGCAACAGGGTGGTAGTCATTGTAGCAAGTAGCCTTTGAGTTCTTGGGAACTAGAATGATGGTTGTCAGCTTGAGACGTGGGGATTACAGACTGGGACAAGGAGAGGTTGAATGTGACTGAATATTCCCGACAGCTGTTCTGTGCATGCTCTGAAAACACGCCCTGGAATTCCGTCCGGCCCTGCGGCCTTACAAGTGTTGAACTGATTGAAAACCTTTAGTCGGCTTCGGAGAGTGAGATCACCCAGTCCCCTCGGTCAGCGAGGGCCCTAGTGTATGGCTTGGTGTTGTTTTTGTTGAAGTGTTCATAAAATGAATTGCATTCGTAGAGGCATATTTTGGCAGATCACGGCTGGGTCTTCCTTTATAATCCATAATGGGCTATAGCCCCTGCCACGTGTCGGGTATTGAAGCCTGTGTAATAGGATTCCACCTTGTTCCTATATTGTTATTTTGTTTGTTTGATGGCTCTGCGGAGGTCACAGCAGCACTTCTTGTACTTATTAGTTTTCTGAGCCATAGCCTCTGAGTTGGCTGTGCGACAACCTCAGTGTTAATCCAGGGCTTTTTATTGCGGAAACAGCAAACCTTCACTCTGGGGACAGCATTGGCGATGCATTTCCTAATGAAGCCGGTGACGTAAGTGGTTAGCTCGTCAATGCTATTGGCGGAGTCCCGGAACATATTCCAGTCAGCTCTAGCAAAGCAGTCTTGTAGCATACCCACTGAAAAGGAGGACCATTTCTCAACAGAGCGCGTCACGGGTACTTCCTGTTTGAGCTTTTGCTTGTAAATAGGAAGCAGGAGTATAGAGTCATGATCTGATTTGTCAAAGGTGGGGACGATGGAGGGCCTTGTATGCTTGCTTGTGGGACTGAATGGACTAGGTCTGTTGAGGGGAACACTGTGCTCCTTATCCACATGATATTGGTAGTCAGGGCACTTCATCAGTGGGCAGTGATCGTCATGTGCATAATAAGAGGTCTAGGGAGGCTGGCTCGTGACCGTGCCGGGTTGTGTACCGTGTAAAAGAACAAACCGTATGTGCAGAAATGCTCACCCAGTCATTTTAAATCCTCCTCCAACCTCCCCAATGAACTCTCAAGTGGTAGTGCTAATATCCATATTAATTTCTATAATTTTCTCTGCAGCTTTCTAAGTTCTCGTCCTCTCTCACCTCTAATATGTGTCTTTCAGAGGGAGAGCCCAACCCGAGCAATACGTTCTGCCACCTCTGGTCTCTTGGCCCTCCCACTCTTATACTCGTGCTCAGTCAATTTGGTTGGGGGTCATTGATGGACAGAGAGAGCTACACAACCTACGCCACTTAAAATGTGGAGTAGGTTGTGTAGATCTGTAGGGAACTAAAATCAAATCCCTTTTTGGGACAGCAAAATATGAAAAAGGTTCACAGGGGTGTAGACTTTCTATAGGCATTGTAGATGTAAGGAAAAGCCTCGTCATACAGAATTAAAGCCTGCACCCATAACATGGTTCCTCTTGCCAGAACAAGAGCCAACTATAAACATGCACTTATAACCCTACTAGTTTGCAGACTTAAAGGGTGCAACTTAAAAAAAGTACTGATTGTTGTGCTGCTCTGCTCACGTTGTTGACTATAGGCATACAGCAGTGTAGCTGTTCGAGAGAAAGTACACATGCACACTTATGTTAGTAACATAAGCATTCCATTCATACCCATGGGATTTGGGGGGGTGTAGGGGGGAGAGGGGATCAGGGTTAGGGGCTCTTGAGCTCGCACAGGGTACTGGAATGTGTCTGTTATGTGTAAAACAGGGAGAGGAGGGTTATCTGGAGGGGAGGCAGACAGGGGTTGTTGACCACAGTATTCTTCTGTTCTAGTCCTCACCGAGTAGGATACTGAAGCAGGGCGTAACTACATAGGAGTAATATTGTTTAAAAAAATAACATACACCCGTTCAAAAGTTTTGGGTCACTTAAAAGTCCTTGTTTTTTAAAGAAAAGCAAAAAAAGTGTACATTAAAATACCATCATATTGATCAGAAATACAGTGTAGACCTTGTTAATGTTGGAAATGACTATTGTAGCTGGAAAAGGCTGATTTATAATGGCATATCTACAGAGGCCCATTATCAGCAACCATCACTCCCGTGTTCCAAAGGCACGTTGTGTTAACTAATCCAAGTTAATCATTTTAAAAAGGCGAATTGATCATTTGAAAACCCTTTTGCAATTATGTTACCACATCTGAAAACTATTGGGCTGATTAAAGAAGCAATAAAATTGGCCTTCTTTAGACTAGTTGAATATCTGGAGCATCAGCATTTGTGGGTTCGATTACAGGCTCAAAATGGCCAGAAACAAGTCAGTCTATTCTTGTTCTGAGATATGAAGGCTATTCCATGCGAGAAATTGCCAAGAAACTGAAGATCTTCTACAACGCTGGTAACTACTCCATTCACCGAACAGCCACTAACTGGCTCTAACCAGAATAGAAAGAGGAGTGGGAGGCCCCGGTGCACAACTGAGCAAGAGGACAAGTACATTAGCGTGTCTAGTTTGAGAAACAGACGCCTCAAGTCCTCAACTGGCAGCTTCATTAAATAGTACCCGCAAAACACCCGTCTTAAAGTCAACAGTGAAGAGGCGACCCCGGGATGCTGGCCTTCTAGGCAGAGTTGCAAAGATAAAGCCATCTCTTTCCTGTGTTCTTTTGCCCAGCTTAATATTCTCTTTTTATTGGCCAGTCTGAGATATGGCTTTTTCTTTGCAACTCTGCCTAAAGGCCAGCATCCCGGGGTTGCCTCTTCACTGTTGACGTTGAGACTGGTGTTTTGCGGGTATTATTTAGTGACGAGAACCATGTGGCTGTGATAAGTTCCTACACGATTTCCTGATTTCACAGACGGACCACTTAGATGTTAAATCATGGGAAATATTTTTAGTTTACCCACTGATAAAACATAGGCTTTCATCAAATTGAGTTTCATGATTTGTATTTATTTTTTTCTTTTGGGGTGGATTATCCCTTTAAGCATTTCTTAACATTTCCCTTCCCTAAGTTCATGAGTTTCAACTTTCTCACACAAACAACCGAGGACAGATATTTAAGAACTTGTTGATGTAGTGCCCTAACTTGAAACACCGGTTGCCTTTCCTTTATTTTGTGGAGGATTTGGATTGGATCTGATATTCAACATTATGACCTGACTGGTCTGAACTTGGTGAAATTTCAAAAGGAGTTCAGACCCAGAGTTGAGGCCATCAATCACTGAGCTCTACTGTCTGTGTCTGCACAGGTTGTTCTGGGAACTGTCTGAATAATCCAGAGCGGGGGAATTTTAGCGGTACTAGCCAGTGATATGGTTCCTCCAGAGGGACCATATGTTACTCTGGCGTGGAAGTTCTGGCCATGCAATCACCATAGACAAACATTGGCAGTAGAATGGCCTTTTTGAAGAGCTCAGTGACTTTCAACATGGCACCATCATAGGATGCTATCTTTCCAACAAGTCCATTCAACATTTTTGCCTTGCTAGAGCTGCCCCGATCAACTGTAATTGCGGTTATTGTGAAGTGGAAACTTCTAGGAGCAACAACGGCTCAGCCGAAGTGGTAGGCCAAACAAACTCACAGAACGGGGCCACTGAGTGCTGACGTGCATAGCATGTAAAAATAGTCTGTCCTCGGGTTGCAACACTCACTGCAGAGTTCCAAACGTCAGCACAAGAACTGTTCGTTGGCAGCTTCATGAACTGGGTTGCCATGGTCAAGCAGCCGCACACAAGCCTAAGATCACCATGCGGAATGCTAACAGTCGGCTGAAGTGGTGTAAAGTTCGCCGCCATTGGACTCTGGAGCAGTGGAAACGCATTCTCTGGAGTGATGAATCACACTTCAACATCTGGCAGTCCGACAAACGAATCTTGTTTTGGCGGATGCCAGGAGAACACTACCTGCCCCAATACAAAAGGTAAAAACGCTACCTGCCCCGAGCTGACAAGGTAAAAGTCTGTCATTCTGCCCCTGAACGAGGCAGTTAACCCTCTGTTCCTAGGCCGTCGTTGTAAATAATTTGTTCTTAACGGACTTGCCCAGTTAAATAAAAAATAAAATGCATAGTGCCAACTGTAAAGTTTGGCAGAGGAATAATGGTCTGGGGCTGTCTTTCATGGTTCGGGTTAGGCCCCTTAGTTCCAGTGAAAGGAAATCTTAATGCTACAGCAAACAATTACATTCTAGACGATTCCGTGCATCCAACTTCCTGGCAACAGTTTGGGGGAGGCCCTTTCCTGTTTCAGCATGACAATGGTTTGTCGAGCTCGGTGTGGATGACATTGACTGGCCTTCACAGAGCCCTGACCTCAACCCCATCAAACACCTTTGGAGTGAATTAGAACGCCAACTGCGAGCGAGGCCTAATCGCCCATCATCAGTGCCCGACCTCACTAAATGTTCTTGTGGCTGAATGGAAGCAAGTCCCTGCAGCTATGTTCCAACATCTAGTGGAATGCCTTCCCAGAAGACATTTAGATGGTGTCACTGGCCTGCCCACAATGACAAAGTGGAATTGTTTTAAGAAATGTTTACAAATTAATAAAAAATGAAAAGCTGAAATGTCTTCAGATTTATCAATACACCCAATCACTACAAAGTCCTTCCTAACTCAATTGCCGGGGAGGAAGGAATAGGCTCAGGGATTTCACCACGAGGTCAATGGTGACTTTAAAACAGTTAGTTTAAAGGCTGTGATGGGAGAACTGAGGATGGATAAACATTGTAGTTACTCCACAATAATAACCAGAAAGATGGAAGCCTGTACAGCAAATCCAACGTCACGGAGTACCACTCTTCATACAGTAATTTCAAGCATGGTGGTGGCTGCATCATGTTATGGGTATGCTTGTCATCAGCAAGGACTAGGTTAGTTTTTTGGGGGTATAAACAAAACAGAGTAGAGCTAAGCATAGGAAACATCCTAGAGGAAAACCTGGTTCAGTCTGCTTTCCAACAGACAAGTTCTCCTTTCAGCAGGACAATAACTTAAAACACAAGGCCAAATATACACGAGTTTAACAAGATGACAGAATGTTCCTGAGTGGCCTCGTTACGGTGGAGATTATAAACAGCTTAGAAAAACTATGGCTGTCTAGCAATGATCGATAAACAACGAGAGCTTGAATAATTGTTTTTTAAATATTGTACTATCTAGGTGTGCAATGCTTAGACTTACCCAGAAAAACTCACAGCTGTGATCGCTGCCAAAGGTGATTCTAACATGTATTGACTCAGGGGTGTGAACACTTATGAAATACAGAAATCTCATTTACATTGAATAAAATTGGCTACAAATTCAAAAAATATTTTTCACAGTCAATATGGGGCATTGTGTTTAGATTGTTGAGAGAATTGTGTTTTATATCCATTTGAATTCAGGCTGTAACACATGTGGTATAAAATGGATGAGTGTGATTGTACAATCGCTAATATAGTGTATACTGTTAAGATGCAGTACTGTGTCATAACCTAAGACAAACATCTCATTTAGCCATTTTCCTGTCTCAGCCTCCAGTATCTATGCTGCAATAGTGTGTGTTGGGGGCCATGGTCAGTCTGTTATATTTGGTGTAATCCTGTCTTATCCGGTGTCCTGTGTGAATTTAAGTATACTTTAATTCTCGCTCCCTCTCCCGGAGGACCTGAGCCCTGGGACCATGCCTCAGGACTACCTGGCCTGATGATTCCTTGCTGTCCACAATCCACCTGGTCACGCTTCTGCTCCAGTTTCAACTGTTGTCTGTGGCTATGGAACCCTGACCTGTTGACTGGACGTGCTACCTTGTCCCGGACCTGCCATTTTGCGACCCTCTCCCTCTACAGTAACTGCTGTCCCGAACTCTGAACGCTCGGCTATGAAAAGCCAACTGACATTTACTCTGAAGGTGCTTACCGGTTGCATTCTCTTTTGCACCCTCTACAACCAGTGATTTTGACCCTGCTGGTCATCTATAAACATTTGAACATCTTGGCCATGTACTGTTATAATCTCAATCCGGCCCAGCCAGAAGAGGACTGGCCACCCCTCAGACCCTGGTTCCTCTCCAGCCTTTCTAGGGAGTTTTTCCTAGCCATCGTGCTTCTACATCTGCATTGCTTGCTGTTTGGGGTTTTAGGCTTGGTTTTTGTACAGTATTTTGACATCGGCTGACGTAAAAAGGGCTTTATAAATACATTTGATTAATTATGCAACTGTTACACAACTAGATAATGACCTGAAACATGATTGGTCACTAACTGCAGAAAATAAGGAATTTCAATTAAAATACGTACTCTGTTGAATGTGGTTGAGAATCAGCAGAAAACTATGCAGCTGCCTCAGCAACAGCAGGGAGGGTGTGGATCATCATTCTGACCACCACCCACTTAGTTCTACGATGATGAGCCAAGACAAGCACCACCACAGCCTGCCTGCTACCTCCAACATCTACATGCCTTCCACTGGGCCCAACAGGAGATACTACCAAAATATGACTAGAAACAAAACTGCAGACAATAGTAGCCTACTGTTAATATTAAACACAATTGTACGTTTCAGGGATTGGGTTGAAGGAAATTGTGAATAGTGCATCTGGAACAGGTTGCGTTTAAGCTGTGCTCAGATGTAGTCAGCTGGCCCGAGGCTGATTCTACAGACAGATTTGCCATTTAAATCTGAGCAAGGATTAAATAATCCACCCTGAAAGTCTGCATAACAGACCAAACTTCCTCAGGGCAGGGAAAATAAGGCCTCATCTATGACCTCATCACAAGGAAACTACCCTGTGCTGTAAATCACCACGGGAACCACTACTCTGCACCTCATACAGCAACACACTAGAATAGCAGATACCAGTTAGTGATCAAAATCCCATGACTGCTTTGCTCCACCACTTATGGACACATCTAATTGCAGATTTGATTGAATGAGGCCTGGGAAGGAAACAGGAGCACTTTCCCCTAAACAGAATGAGCAGTACACACGACTGAACATGGCTGTTACTTTAAGGGCCACTACTGGGGGAGATAATGCATGACGGAAGTGGCGTGAAGACAAAACAGCAGCAGGGTCAGAGAAAGGGTGCTCTGTGTTCCCCAGTGGAGTGTAGCTGGCTGGGTGCCAAAGTCCCCAGGGCGTCCTGGGGGCCTCTGGTAATTATGGTCCTACAGAGCTAACCCTTCATTCACTAGGCCAGAACACAGACGCCCCAGCCTCCACGGGGCTGGATAGGACTGGGAAACACATGCACACACATAGTACCATAATCAACAATGCACCCCACAGCACACACACACAAACCTTTGTGATCAGCAGTGCACTCATGCATGTCTATATGATTAAAGCCATCTGATGAGTATAAAGTGCTTAACTAGAATGATAATTCCGTGGTTGGAGTAAATCCCTGCCAATAAATAAGGATGTTATTGCCTATAGCAAATCACAGGGATGGAGAAATTGCACAAGGTATGAAAAAGAGATTTATTTAATGACAAAATAAAACAAAAGACAATTAAGAGATGGGGACCAGCAACAGTACTATGTATCCACAGAGATGTTTGGCATTGCTACGCCCACTCACAAACAGAATTTAGACAAAGACGGACAAACGACGAGCGAAAACTAACTTACAAAATAAAATACATTGAAGTTTTCAAAAGAACGACACAATTGATCTACAAACACTGAAAGATTAGCCACAAGGGTACAGCCTTTTTCATTCATTAAAAGTCATTACAAAAATGATAACAATCTCCATTTAATAATAACGATATTATAACTGTAGAAACTGTCCTCATTCCTGGGGTGTATTCATTACATCTTGCAACGGAAAAACATTTACCGTTTAAGAACCAAACAGAACGAAACTGAGGGACCTACCTGAATTTGTCCAATAGAAACTCTTGTTTTAGTTGTAAAACGCTTTGCAACAGACAAAATGTTTTGCAACAGAATTGGAGTAACGAATACACCCCTGGTCAGATATTCAGTGGTTTAGGCTGAAACCGTTGGACTCCAGAGAGACCAAACTAGCTTTTCAGCCAATGTCCGAGCACACAGTACTAGGACCTTCTCATCCAAGGAGGGGAAAAAGGACAACATAATTAAAAATCAAAAACATTAATAGTTCATTTCACTTCGACTCAACTGAAATGCAATATATAAAAAATAAAAACATTTGCCATTGTTTTTGATGCCCCACCCTCCCTCAAATTGAGTCCACCCACTCCATCTCTCACTATCTGTAACACTTCTGCCAGCTTCCCTCTGCAAAGATGGACCACAAAACTGAGCCCCCACCTGTTGAAGTGTTCACTCCATAGGTGTGCTCTGGGATGAAGGGCATTGGTGGATTATCCTCAGAAAAACTTACCTTTAATTATTGAACGAATATTGTATTGAAGCCTAAAATGTAATCCCAGGGATAGAGTTCCATTGTTTGCATCAAGCTCTTACCAATCTGTGAAAGTTCTAAACCACAATTTACAATGGCAACAGGTTCCTTGGGACAACACGTACACCCTGCTGCTCTCCAAACCCAGGTTTCCTGTAGTGTGGAGTGTGTATATGTGTGTCTGTATGTGTGTGTGTGTTAGTGGCTGTCCACCTGACAGTCCTCAGCACATGGATATGGTGACATTGATGCCCAGGTTCCCGTTCTCAGCAAACAGCTGCGCGATGGAGGTGTCAAACACCAGGCAGTCGCTGTTCATAATGGCCGTGGCAATGCCCTCGTGGATGGAACGGGGCGTGGCCTCCCAGGTGAGCCGTCGCCGGTGCCCGTTGAGCTCCAGGCGGTAGGCAAAGTTCTCTGCCTGCTTCCGCGTGCCGATTAGCTGCACAATGGCAAAGAACTGCTGGTGGCCGTCGTATTTCTCCTGCTTCTCCAGGACCAGCATGAAGTGGAAACCAAAGCAGGACTGCATCATGACCCAGTCCACTGCTCCAGGCAGGTTAATGTCTGTAGCCAGGAACACGATGTCCTCGCCCTGCAGTGTGGTGATGGATTTGTGCTGGTGCATGAGGTGGGGCATTACCGCGTCCAACGAGCCCTGCCACTTACAGGAGGCCCCTGGGCAGGGGCAGGAGTACGGCCGGAACTCACACAGCTCCTCGTGCTCCGCCTTGTCTGTATGGGGCAGCGTTACCTCGCAGCCCGACGACGCATACTTGCAGGGGAACAGCACAGAGTTGGCAACCTTCTCCATGGCCAGGTTCCGGATGGAGCCCAGCGGGCCCCGACAGGTGGGGCAGCAGGTGAGCTTGGGACGGCAGTTGCTGCAGACCAGGTGGCCGCTCTGGCACTGCAGGATGGGGGGCAGCACATAGTCGAAGCAGACAGGGCACTCAAACAGGCTGGCCAGGTCGCTGTTAGAGGCTGTAGTGCCGGACAGGGTGGGGATGCGCTGGGAGGGGGCGCACTTGGAGGTTCCTGTTGGCAGCGCTGTGGCGGTCTGGCGACTCATTTCTGTCGAGAAACACAGGGGTTAGAGAGACACACTGGGCGAATAACTGAACTAGACATTTGGTGAGAACACTAAAATAGGTGATAGTAGTGGGGGAATGTGAAGACAAATGTCAAGCATCTCATGGAGACTGTTACCAGGTCACGTAGGCAATATGGTATAAAAACAGAGAAGGGCACATAAAGTACATAAGGCATATAGATCACATGGACTAACTATCAATGAATACCAGACTAACAAAGTCATGGAGATCGCTGTAACGGAGAGGCAGACGAAGATGAAATCTAGAGCATGTCTCCTCCATGCCGAGACCCCTGCCATGTAAATTAACATAGAGCTAAGCCTCAGGGCCTCTAAGGAGATGTATTCACTGATAGTAATGTTCCTCTCCCAGCACAGCTGCAGTACAGTGGGCCTGGTTGGGGCCTCAGGGCAGGCAGCCCTCTACACTGATGAGTATCTCCCCTCCCTCTCTCTGGGGGTCAGCCTGGAGGCTCTGTGATACACCTATCTGTCCATTTGTTCTGATAAAGTCTGACCAGCGCAGGGCAAGCAGACAGCTTGGAGGAGCTATTATGGGTTTGGGAGAGCGACACAGATTTTAAAAAGGTAAAAAAAATTGAGGTTCCAGGCAGCAAAGTGGACTGGGATGGCTGTGAGAGCAGAGCAGAGGGCTAGCTTGCTTCCTGTCAGTTGTTCCCATGGCAACAGGCTGTGGTTGAGGGCTTTGTGGATGGGACGGCCCACCGATGGGAACAGGAGGGAGGGATGGATTTTCCCTGGGCCGCCTGGCAGGAGCTGGGTGTGACCCACCCCTGGCCCTGCTGCTACTGCTGTTTCTTTATATAACCCAAAGCCGTAGCACATTGTACAGCTCAGAGACTGGGAGGCGGGCAGGAAGACAGCTTTGATGGGGGCACTGTGGTCCAGCGAAAATGGAGGTAGTTCACTGAAACTGTAGGAAGCACAGAAAGGGAGAGTGGAGGAGAGGAAGAGAGGGGCAGACTGGGCAGCAGGGCTGTGCGTGTAGGTGTCATTGAGCCTGCTTGTAAACACATCTGCTCTGATAAAGCTCTACCTATTTATAGGCCTCCTAGCGAGCAGCTCTGTACACACAAGCATCAACTGTGGACTAAATTAGCACAGAACAACAAGGCCAAGACTAGCAGACCTAAAAATAAAAAAATAAAAAAAATAACAAGCGTGACGTATAGGAGCTAAGAACACATCTTGTTCAGATGGCAGAGTTGCACTTGGTGGCTATAGTCTGGTCCTTGCTATCTGGGATTGTTGTCACGTCCCAGTTGATCTTTAAAATGGTTACGGTAAGGGTTTGGGCAGGGCTCTACAGTTTCTCTCACCTATGTGCCTAAATATTTTTATTTAGGAGCACCAGTGCACCCCCCAAAAAAAGATAAATGATCATTGTTGCAATGATTACATCACTGTACCGCAGCCCCAGTGCCATGGAGAATACACTGAGCGTGGATTCAAGACCGTCATGCATGCACCATTACTATAAAGAAAACAGCTTGTTACATGAAATATTTTTCATTGTGCTCCTAAATTTTTCAACATGTGCTCCTTGTAAAAAAAAAAAAAAGGTCAGCATAAAGCCCTGGGTTAGAGTTAGGGTTAATAAAGGGAATACTGGACACAGAGACATACAAAAGGCCTCATTGCCAAAATCCTGAAGTATCCCTTTAAGGCTAGGGACGTCCCAAGGATCCCTGATAACTCTAACCCTGGGCGGTTAGTGTCTGTATGAGGTACAATATATATGCTGGCGTGAGCGAGCCCCTTAGCAGGAAGTCTGCAGTGACAGCAACAGAGTGTTTGTGTGTGTGTGTTGCTTCTGCAGCCTGCATGTGGGCAGTGGTGTGCTCCAATGCAGCAGGGAGGAAGATGCAGACAGCTCTTTAGTTTTGTTTGTCAACTGGAGGCATTGGTACCAGCAACCTACTCTACACCCTCATCCCAGTCTGTCTGCCTGCTGCTTGGCCCTCCTGGGTCCCTGCTGGATGCAGGCAGCCATGGGACTGGTGCAATAATGAGCATAATCAACACTGCTCTGAGAGTATGCTCATTGGTGTGCCTGCAGTGAAGATCATAGAAGGAACAGGCGACATGAGTGTTTCTCCTACTGAAGAGAAGATGTTTATGATTTTGAACCAGGGTGTACAGGCCAGAGTGAGGGAGCAGGTGAGCGGAGGTTACTGTAGAGATCAAATCAAAGCAGTTTCATCATAAATAGTGGAAATTAACCTCCCAATAAACACCCCAAACAGCCAGGTCTTGTGCCATAACAGTGCTTGACTTGAGCAGGAGTTCACCGGAGCCGAATACCAGCACCTCAAAATATTCTACAAGCTCAAGCAGTAAAACATTTGCGCGAAAGTATTGTGGAGCTCCTGTACCAAAATATAAAAACGGTACCAGAACGTATTACAGTCCATGTCAAGTACTGCATCACAATCGTACAGTCAATAACACAATAGAAAATCTATGTACAGTGTGTGCAAATGTAGAAAACTAGGGAGGTAAGGCAATAAATAGGACATAGAATAAATAAATAATTACAATTTAGAATGGAGTGATAGATGTGCAGATGATGATGTGCAAGTAGAGAAACTGGGGTGCAAAAGAGCAAGAGGATAAATAACAATATGGGGATGAGATAGTTGGCTGTGCTATTTACAGATTTACTGTACCTGTACACAGCCATTGGTAAGCAGCTCTGACAGCTGATGCTTAAATTTAGAGGGGGAGATATGAGTCTCCAGCGATTTTTGCAATTCATTCCAATCATTGGCAGCAGAGAACTGGAAGGAAAGGCTGACAAAGTAAGTGTTGGCTTTGGGGATGACCAATGAAATATACCTGTTGGAGCGCGTGCTATGGGTGGGTGTTGCTATAGTGGCCAGTGAGCTGAGATAAGGCGGGGCTTTATCTAGCAAAGACTTAGATGACTTGGAGCCAGTGGGTTTGGTGACGAATGTGTAGTGAGGGCCAGCCAACGAGAGCATACAGGTCGCAGTGGTGGGTAGTATATGGGGCTTTGTTTACAAAATGGATGGCACTGTGATAGACTGCATCCAATTGCTGAGTAGAGTGTTGGAGGCCATTTTGTAAAATGACTTCGCTGAAGTCAAGGATCGGTAGGATAGTCAGTTTTACAAAGGGTATGTATGTTTGGCAGCACGAGTGAAGGAAGCTTTGTTTTGCAAAATAGGAAGTTGATTCTAGATTTAATTTGGATGCTTAATTTGAGTCTGGAAGGATGCCCTGAGGGTGTCTCAGGGGGAATGGGAATTGTAAATAACACATTTTCATTTCCCACCCCACACCTGTACAGGTTAACCCATGTACATACAGAGAAACAGAACTATATATGCACCCCCTAATTATAATTTTCTTATGGTTAAGAGGGCAGAATTACTTTTACTGGAAAGAGGTGGTATTTAAACTCAGTGGAGTAGGCTACCTCAGGCTCTGGTAGGACTGAGTGAGCAGTCAGAACTGTATGTGTCGACTGTGGTCAGTGTCCTAGGATGGGCTGACTTGTGGTGCGGTACCAGTGGAAACTCGAGGCCATGTCTTCACACTGGAACACAGGCAGTTGTACAGAATCACTTCAAGAGATCTAGTGCTTCCCCCTAGGATTTTTTCTAAAGCACCAGTGACAAAGTCTGCCTGGTAGTGGGCTTGTGGCACGGTTTTAGAGGAGCAGAGCCAATTTTGCTGTTTTAAATCTAATTTCCTGCAATTCTACACATTTTGCCATGGCTTATGCAGTGTTCTTATGCCACCCGAAAGACTCAAACATAAGCAATTAGTGGCTTTATTGTCATGAGAAACGTGTTTACATAAGAGGTCGGCATGGCCGATTAATTAGGGCCGATTACAAGACTGCGCGGCAGGCTGACCACCTGTTACGCGGGCGCAGCAAGGAGCCAAGGTAAGTTGCTAGCTAGCATTAAACTTATCTTATAAAAACAATCTTCACATAATCACTAGTTAACTACACAGGGTTGATGATATTACTAGTTTAACTTGCTTGTCCTGTGTTGCAAATAATCAATGCGGTGCCTGTTAATTTATCATCCAATCACAGCCTACATCGCCAAACGGGTGATGATTTAACAAGCGCATTTGCGGGGGGAAAAAACGCTGTCGTCGCACCAATGTACCTAACCATAAACATCGGCTTTCTTAAAATCAATACACAAGTATATATATTTTTAAACCTGCATATTTAGCTAAAAGAAATTAATGTTAGCAGGCAACATTAACTAGGGAAATTGTGTCACTTCTCTTGCGTTCTGTGCAAGCAGTCAGGGTATATGCAGCAGTTTGGGCCACCTGGCCCGTTGCAAACTGTGTGAAGACCATTTCTTCCTAACAAAGACCATAATTAATTTTCCAGAATTATGACATAACATTGAAGGTTGCGCAATGTAACAGCAATATTTAGACTTATGTATGCCACCCGGAACGGTTCCGTATTTCACTGAAAGAATAAAAGTTTTGTTTTCAAAATTATAGTTTCCGGATTTGACCATATTAATGACCCAAGGCTCGTATTTCTGTGTGTCTATTATAATTAAGTCTATGATTTGATAGAGCAGTCTGAGCAGTGGTAGGCAGCAGCAGGCTAGTAAGCATTCATTCAAACAGCACTTTCCTGCATTTACCAGCAGCTCTTCACAATGCTTGAAGCACAGCGCTGTTTATGACTTCAAGGCTATCAACTTCAGAGATTAGGCTGGCAATCCTATAGTGCCTATAAGAACATCCAATAGTCAAAGGTATATGAGATACAAATGGTATAGAGAGCGAGAGTCCTATAATAACTGCAACCTAAAAACTTCTTAACTGGGAATATTGAAGACTCATGTTAAAAGGAACCACCAGCTTTCATATGTTCTCATGTTCTGAGCGAGGAAGAAGTTTTAGGTTGTAGCTATTATAGGACTCTCGCTCTCTATACCATTTGTATTTCATATACCTTGGACTATTGGATGTTCTTATAGGCACTTTAGTATTGCCAGTGTAACGAATAGCTTCCGTCCCTCTCCTCGCCCCTACCTGGGCTCGAACCAGGAACACATCGACAACAGCCACCCTGGAAACAGCGTTACCTATGAAGAGCAAGGGGAATAACTACTCCAAGTCTCCGAGCGAGTGACGTTTGAAACGCTATTAGCCTGCACCCCGCTAACTAGCTAGCCATTTCACATCAGTTACACCAGCCTAATCTCGGGAGTTGATGGGCTGGAAGTCATAAACAGCGCAATACTTGAAGCACAGCAAAGAGCTGCTGGCAAAACGCACAAAAGTGCTGTTTGAATGAATGCTTACGAGCCTGCTGGTGCCTACCATCGCTCAGTCAGAGTGCTCTATCAAATCATAGACTTAATTATAACATAATAACACGAGCCTTAGGTCATTAATATGGTCGAATCCGGAAACTTTCATTTCGAAAACAAGACGTTTATTCTTTCAGTGAAATACGGAACCGTTCCGTATTTAATCTAACGGGTGGCATCAATAAGTCTAAATATTCCTGTTACATTGCACAACCTTCAATATTATGTCATAATTACATAAAATTCTGGCAAATTAGGCAGCCCACACTGTTGCATACACCCTGACTCTGCGTACAATGAATGCAAGAGAAGTGACACAATTTCACATGGTTAATATTGCCTGCTAACCTGGATTTATTTTAGCTAAATATGCAGGTTTAAAAATATATACTTCTGTGTATTGATTTTAAGAAAGGCATTGATGTTTATGGGTAGGTACACCTTGGAGTCCTTTTTCGCGAATATGCACCGCATCGATTATATGCAACGCAGGACACGCTAGATAAACTAGTAATATCAACCATGTGTAGTTAATTAGTGATTATGATTGATTGTTTTTTATAAGATAAGTTTAATGCTAGCTAGCAATTTACCTTGGCTTACTGCATTCGCGTAACAGGCAGGCTCCTCGTGGAGTGCAATGAGAGGTAGGTGGTTAGAGCGTTGGACTAGTTAACTTTAAGGTTGCAAGATTGAATCCCCGAGCTGACAACGTAAAAATTTGTCGTTCTGCCCCTGAACAAGGCAGTTAACCCACCGTTCTTAGGCCGTCATTGAAAATAAGAATGTGATCATAACTGACTTGCCTGGTTAAATAAAGATTAAATAAAAGGTGTAAAAAAAAGAAGATCGGCCAAACCGATTTCCGATTGTTATGAAAACTCGAAATCGGCCCCAATTAAAATCGGCCATTATCGGCCACACGAGAAGGAGTAGCTCAAAATGTCCCTCCACATGGAGAGGTGTCGATTACTAAACCAGCTCAAGGTGGTAGCTCACTGGGCGTTCATTAGATGACCTGTACATTGTGGACCCCAGGAAGAGTAGCTGCTGCTTCGCAACACCTAATGGGGATCCCAATAAAATACCAATCCCCCAAACACCTGTTTTACCAACCAAGTCACTTTCCCTGCGTTAACCCAAAAACACAGCTCTCTCATACAGATCTCACTCACACGGACACACACGAGAAAGAAAATGTTGCTTGCCTTCGTCCATAAGATTCCCAAATAAGGCTTTCGTCTTCTCTTGAAATGTGGGGACCTCTGAAAGGGGAGAGAGAAAATCGAGGTTAACTAGTGGAGTAAAAACAAGACAAGAAATAGAGTCAAATGGAGCTGAGGTCTCCATAGAAACACACCAATCAGCATCACTGAAGTCTCAGTTCTGTGAAGGCCCATAAGCCCACCTTCTGTTCTCTGCTGGGCAACCACTCAGGGCTGGTCATGGTCAACAGTTCTAGCTATAGTATACACTGAAGGTGGACATGTGTTGGGGACTGGGACCTGCTCAAACTTCAGCTAATACAAATGCAGTGTTAACCAGTGAGCCGAGGAAAGAAAACGTCATGGCCACGGCAGTTCTCTCTGAGACAAGTGCTAATACTGAGCTCTCTTGGCCCATCAAAGATTCTGCTGAAAAACCACAGCTTCCATCATGCAATGGGTTAACAACACTAATGCAAAGTATATTACATGAAGCATCGATTTCCCCCTTCAGTCTTTCCCTTAGAACTACCTTTAAATATTTAAGAATGTTCCATCGAAAATTCAGAGGCACTTACGTTTTTACACCGTCCACTAGCATTTAGGCCTGCTATCACATTACAACAACTTGGGCTAGACCTTGCTAAATATCCTCGCTACCTGACGCGAACATAGAAATTACTTTACAAAATCAGTCAACTGATTGACAAGGATGCAAACTGGTAAGTGCCCAAAGTGACAAACCAAATGTGCATGGAAACACGTGAAAAACCAGTGTAAAGTGCAATTTAAAAAAAATATTTTCTGGAGAACAACAAGTACACATTTGATTAAAATTGCAATACTCCTAATTTTCTAAACCACAATAACGAGAGAAAAGTGTCCTAGTAGTTGGAGTTGGGTTCTTTGGTCTGGGTTGAAGGTTGAGACATCATGAAATGTCTCCCGAGATAGGAATACATAGCGCACTACGTAGATTATTTGCCGAATTCCATAAGGCCACAACCATGCTTAAACCACACAGGGCATAGTTTCCCTTTAAAATCAATTGCACACCAACAAGATACCATTGTATTAAGATAAAGGTGTTTGTGGCGGTTCTTGTAACAGTGTTTCATGTGATTGGAGAGTTTGCAAATCAAATGCTCAACCGATTGATACAAATCATGATAAAGCTGACATGCTACTTTGCAGTAAACATTTAATTGGGAAAGCCTTTAGAAATGACTGTTTAGGCATGCTAACTGGCTACACAACAGATAGGCGGACAGAAATCAGGAGGTACTTCAGAAAGATTCAGGAAATACATTCTATTCATGAATTGAGCAACGAGTGCAATAACTACTTTTCCAATAAGTTAAAGTTAAATGTGCTCAGTCCAGAGCCTCAGCCACTGATTGATATGAGACAAACCCCCCCCCCATTCACATGGATGCCGGAAAGCGACAAGTTCGCATCCCTGGATCGAGGTCCTGATTGTGGTCTTCTGTAGCTCAGTTGGCAGACTTGGTAGAGAATGGTGCTTGCAACGGCAGGACAGTAGGTTCGATTCCCATGTGTCAAATGTTTGCACGCATGACTGTAATCCGCTTTGGGTAAAAGAGTCTGTCAAATGGCATATATTATTATTGACCCAAATCTCTGCACCGAACTCATGTCAGATTTGTAGTTTTAACATCTGGCTACCCCGGTCTAACCCATTTGTTGAATCATGTTTTTGTGTAAAATCATGAATTCTCATCACTAGCCCGTTAAAATATGACTTATTGAAGATGACAGCCGGTAAGGAGCACCAGAAACTAGCAGATGCAGGCTAAACCCAAAACAAAACACTATCATGTGCATCAGCAGCCTCCTCCATGTAGGCATCTGGCTGAGTTAGTGTGGACTAGAAGAGTCGGGCGAGTCTCCTCCTGCCCTGCCTCCTTACTGTAAACTCCTGCTGCTGTTTACTACCAAACACACACGGTCTGCCTGTGCTCTGTGCCCTCCACACACACAACCACTTTAAAGCAGTCCAATAAAGTGACATAACAGCCTACATCTGAACACAGAGGGAGACAGAATGAGAGTTGGCAACCATGAGTGTTGAAAAAAACAAAACCATTTCTTCTCAACACAAACATGCCATTATTTGTTGTCCACTCATGTCGTCTCTCTCACGATCCTGCACACACACAATCAATTAGAATCTGCAGTACTTTGCAGAAAACAAAGCCAAATGTCGGGACAGAAGTGAACACCTGTAGGTATTTATGATGCCACAGTTGCACCCCAGGTATAGGAGGAGCATGGGAAAGGGCAAACATTCCATTCCAACAGACATTTTTCCCACTGAAAATTAGCAGCGGGGCATTTATGAGCCACAGAGTGCAAATAGGACTTCTTACCTTTGGGGTTGTTGGCTGTTCTAGTGGCTATGCATGTGAAGAGCTTGAGCACCCCCTTCCATGAGTTCACAGGCTGCACATGATCTCTGCCCGACATAGGGAGAGAGTGAGGGAACTCTTCATTGCGGTTTTTCCATAGAAACAAAACAGCCCATAACAGAGGGCCGCTCCTTTCCGCCCCCCTCCTCCTTTGGGTCTCTGCCTAAACCCCCATCTGAAAACACAGATGTACTACTTCTATCAGAGCCTGAGAGTCCATGGACAGACACCTTGGAGGGATGGAAGCCTCATACAGAGCCAAAG
The DNA here is from genome assembly GCF_018296145.1 of Oncorhynchus tshawytscha. Classification (NCBI taxonomy): domain Eukaryota; kingdom Metazoa; phylum Chordata; class Actinopteri; order Salmoniformes; family Salmonidae; genus Oncorhynchus; species Oncorhynchus tshawytscha. Next base: position 26,651,745 of record NC_056434.1, on the reverse strand, counting down.
AGAGAACACACAGAAATACACTGATCCAGGCTCTTCTTTCACCACCACAGCAGAGAGAGCAGGAGGCTAGAATCCAAAAATCCTTTTTAAAGTGCAGCCCAGGAAAAGGCCAAGAAAGGGTGGAGGACCCGAGGGTGGGGGCGAACAGAGACCCAAAAACACGTTGCTGTAATTCAGGAATGTTACACAAGTATATCCAGCTCCCAGAGCCTAGCAGGCAGCTTGGGCAGCAGTCAGCTTTGGCAGCAGGCAGGCAGCCCAACCAGGGAGAGAGGGAAAGAAAGGGAGAACATTGAAGAGGAAGCTAAGGAAACACTGGCAGTGTTTTTCTCCTTCTGAAAGCGTAGTTGAGCCCTGGTGTAAGTACCCTCCCTGCATCCTCTGGTTGATCCAGATCCAGTCAAGAAGGCAGCTGCTCCAGGCAGAGAGAGGGAACTCCCAGGCAGGCAGCTGGGTGAAAGAGATCGACAGTCCTGGCTGAGCACCACAGAGCAGTCCCTCTAGAGGGATCTACACAGTCTATGCAACGGATCCGACAGAGGGTCGCTGCTGCTCCCTGTAGGCTAAGGAGACCAACAGACTGGAGAGAGTATGCTCACATTCTCCCTCACTCACTCTCCTGAGGTGTGAGGCCCCTTCTCCTGGGCTCAGCCCTTCTCAGATTACAGTCTGCCTGCTCTGGCAGCTCCACCTCCAGCATGGCTGACACCTTCCTTCCTGCCTCTCTGCTCCCTTCCTTCCTCTGACCACGTGGACTAGACAAAAGAGACTGGAGAGGGTAAGAGTCTGAAAACACAACTACTGTTAAATACACTCTGACCCCATAGCAGCTTCACAGTGGAGTGAACACCCCAAAACACAAAAAAGTCAGACTATACATGAAATGCAAAGCACATTCAGAGTGGATACCAAAAAAATACTCCATACTTACCCTCTTAACAGACACCCCACCATAACTTACATTTCCACTACTTGTGTACTCTAAATGGTAACTGCTGTATCCAATCAAATCCAAAATAGACTTCCCATGAGGCATGGGCCTATCTGTGAGAGCAAAGTGAAAGTAAATCATCAAATAAAATAAAAAGAATAATAGTCAGCACCATGGCCAAAGTCTTAGCAGCCCACAAAGTCCAGGTAAAAGACAAATATCACTAGTCACCATTTGACAGGCTTATGGCTGTATTTGTTTATTATCAGGCCTTTTGTCTCTCAATATTTCAGACCATCCAACTTATACCATGTCACAAAATATTTTTCAGCAACAGATATGATGGCATGACCTTACAGAATGCTAGAACAGCAACGATCTATTCTATACAGACCTCATTACCAACCTAACGATACTAATAAACTGACAATAGACTAGACAGAAGATCCATTCACTGCCCTTTCCCCTCCTCCCTGATTAACATTTGAAGGCTATTACACAGACAGAGGTATTCCTACTAAAAGCAGCTGGATATTCTTTGGTATCCTGCAACAGACTGGTGAACAAAAGGTTACTCAGGCAGGCACCAGACAGAGCATATAAAGAGCATATAAACAGTAGCAGCAGCATGCAAAAGGGTAGCTCTTATGGTTGCTCTTAAAGTATAATGTCTTAAAGCCACAACTACAGTAATTTGGATATAGCCTACATCTTGATTTGGTAAGAACATGACTAAAAAACCTTTGTCAAGTGTATTGTTAGAGGAGGGCAGGGGGGGACTGAATTCCCATGAATGACAAGTGTCAACATTTATATCAAATCTAGACAGACACCTGCAAAGGGACAGAATGCATAGAACTCGAGCAGCAGGATGCAAAACAGGTTCCCCGGGGGAAATGTACCATCGGTCTACCACAAAGAACACAACTCTGCAACAACAAAGACAGACGTAACACTTTGGCTGATAAAGGAATAGGAGTAAAGTCTGAAGACAAGAAGATCAGAAGATCAGAAGACAAGAGGGGCCTACTTTCACTCTTAAATTAATCCATGGAAACACCTTCCATGAAGGATAAACAGTTGCAGTGACAACCCATTCCTCCACCTCATAAAACAGGCACATGCAATCATCCTACCTCCCCAAAGAAAGACCAACTCTCCTCAAAATGGAAATAAAACAAATTAAACGGGTATACTACAAAGCAGGATCAGTGAGTTAGCCTGCTAACTTTGACAAACCAACCATAATGAAAGAAAATAAATGTTAGTTAAGTTAAACGTAGATGTATTTTTGGTTTTTGAGTCAATTGGATCATGCCCATTTCAAGAATACCTCAATCAAATGCCGACAATATTATCTCCCAAGAGAATTCTCTTTGGTTATCTTCTTATGGCTGGAGGGGGGGGGGGCAGTATTGAGTAGCTTGGATGAATAAGTTGCCCAAAGTAAACAGCCTGCTCCTCAGTCTCAGTTGCTAATATATGCATATTATTCATATTACTCCTGAGGAGAAATCAAAACAGGAAGTGAGAAATCTGAGCTTTGTATATATATTCACCAGAGTCCCCAATGAAATCCCCTTGAGATATTCATGATGTTGCACTGCCTAGGGGTTCCACTAGATGTCAACCATCAATAGAAATTTGAATGAAACTTCTACGGTGTTGTGGGAGTGAATGAGAGCAGAATGTATCAGGGGTCTGGCAGTCAGCCATTTTCTGATCACGTGCATTCCTCATGGTATTCACTTGCATTCCATTGCTCTTGAAGACACGAAGGAATACTCCGGTTGGAACTTTATTGAAGCTATACATTAAAAACATCCTAATGATTGATTCTGTACTTAGTTTGAAATGTTTCTTCGACCTGTAATATAACTTTTTAAAGTTTTTGTCCGATATAATGCTGACCAGAATGAGCGTTTGGATATGTATACCAAACACGCTAACAAATGAAGGTATTTGGACATAAATAACATATCATTGAACAAAAACAAACATTTATTGTGGACCTGGGATTCCTTTCTAATGTAGATCATCAATGGTAAGGGAATATTTATCATGTAATTTCTTGTTTATGTTGACGCCATCGTTGCGGCTATTGTGACTTTTACTTCTGAGCGCCGTCTCAGATTATTGCATGGGTTTCTTTTTCAGTAAAGTTTTTTAAAAATCTGACACAGCGGTTGCATTAAGGAGAGGTATATCTAGAATTCCATGTGTATAACTTGTATTATCATCTACATTTATGATGAGTATTTCTGTTGAATGATGTGGCTATGCAAAATCACTGGATGTTTTTAGAACTAGTGAATGTAACGTGCCAATGTAAACTCATATTTTGATAAATATGAACTTTATCAAACAAAACATACATGTATTGTGTAACATGAAGTCCTATGAGGGTCATCTGATGAAGATGATCAAAGGTTAGTGATTCATTTTCTCTCTATTTGTGGTTTTTGTGACTCTAGCTGGAAAACCTTTTGCTGAAAAAATGGCTGTGTTTTTCTATGGCTATGTGGTGACCTAACATAATCATGTGGTGCTTTTGCTGTAAAGCATATTTGAAATCGGACACTGTGGTGGGATTAACAACAAGATTAGCTTTAAAATGGTATGAGATACATGTATGTTTAAGGAATTTTAATGAGATTTTTGATGGTTTGAAATAGGCGTTCACTGGCTGTTGTCATATCGCTCCCGTTAACGGGATTGCAGCCATAAGATAACATCACAGCCGTGTATATCCCCCCTCAAGCCGATACCACGACTGCCCTCAAGGAACTTCACTGGACAATGCAAACTGGAAACCATATATCCGGAGGCTGTATTTATTGTAGCTGGGGATTTTAACAAAGCAAATTTGAGAAAAAGACTACCTAAATTCTACCAGCATATTTTTGTTTTTTTACATTTTATTTCTTACATTAGTACCCCAGGTCATCTTAGGTTTCATTACATACAGTCGAGAAGAACTACTGAACATAAGATCAGTGTCAACTCACCATCAGTACGACCAAGAATATGATTTTCACGAAGCGGATCCTGTGTTCTGCCTTTCAACCAGGACAACGGAATGGATCCTATGCGGCGACCCAAAAAAACGACTCCGTAAAAGAGGGAAACGAGGCGGTCTTCTGGTCAGACTCCGGAGACGGGCACATCGTGCACCACTCCCTAGCATTCTTCTCGCCAATGTCCAGTCTCTTGACAACAAGGTTGATGAAAACCGAACAAGGGTAGCATTCCAGAGGGACATCAGAGACTGTAACGTTCTTTGCTTCATGGAAACATGGCTCACTGGAGAGACGCTATCGGAGGCGGTGCAGCCAGCGGGTTTCTCCACGCATCGCGCCAACAGAAACAAACATCTTTCTGGTAAGAAGAGGGGCGGGGGCGTATGCCTTATGGCTAACGAGATATGGTGTGATGAAAGAAACATACAGGAACTCAAATCCTTCTGTTCACCTGATTTAGAATTCCTCACAATCAAATGTCGACCACATTATCTACGTCAGTACAGAGACAAAGTAGAATCTCAATTCAACGGCTCAGACACAAGAGGTATGTGGCAGGATCTACAGTCAATCACGGACTACAAGAAGAAAACCAGCCCAGTCACGGACCAGGATGTCTTGCTCCCAGGCAGACCAAATAACTTTTTTGCCCGCTTTGAGGACAATACAGTGCCACTGACACGGCCTGCAACGAAAACATGCAGACTCTCCTTCACTGCAGCCGAGGTGAGTAAGACATTTAAACGTGTTAACCCTCGCAAGGCTGCAGGCCCAGACGGCATCCCCAGCCGCGCCCTTAGAGCATGCGCAGACCAGCTGGCCGGTGTGTTTACGGACATATTCAATCAATCCCTATACCAGTCTGCTGTTCCCACATGCTTCAAGAGGGCCACCATTGTTCCTGTTCCCAAGAAAGCTAAGGTAACTGAGCTAAACGACTACCGCCCCGTAGCACTCACTTCCGTCATCATGAAGTGCTTTGAGAGACTAGTCAAGGACCATATCACCTCCATAACCTCAAATAACCTCACACTCAACGTCAACAAAACTAAGGAGATGATTGTGGACTTCAGGAAACAGCAGAGGGAACACCCCCCTATCCACATCGATGGAACAGTAGTGGAGAGGGTAGCAAGTTAAGTTCCTCGGCGTACACATCACAGACAAACTGAATTGGTCCACTCACACAGACAGCATCGCGAAGAAGGCGCAGCAGCGCCTCTTCAACCTCAGGAGGCTGAAGAAATTCGGCTCGTCACCAAAAGCACTCACAAACTTCTACAGATGCACAATCGAGAGCATCCTGGCGGGCTGCATCACCGCCTGGTACGGCAACTGCTCCGCCCACAACCGTAAGGCTCTCCAGAGGGTAGTGAGGTCTGCACAACGCATCACCGAGGGCAAACTACCTGCCCTCCAGGACACCTACACCACCCGATGTCACAGGAAGGCCATAAAGATCATCAAGGACAACAACCACCCGAGCCACTGCCTGTTCACCCCGCTATCATCCAGAAGGCGGAGGTCAGTACAGGTGCATCAAAGCTGGGACCGAGAGACTGAAAAACAGCTTCTAACAGCCACCACTAACATTGAGTGGCTGCTGCCAACACACCGACTCAACTCCAGCCACTTTAAATAATGGGAATTGATGGGAAATTATGTAAAATATATCACTAGCCACTTTAACTATGCCACTTTGTTTACATACTCATCTCATATGTATATACTGTACTCGATACCATCCACTGTATCTTGCCTATGCTGCTCTGTACCATCACTCATTCATATATCTTTATGTACATATTCTTTATCCCCTTACACTGTGTATAAGACAGTAGTTTTGAAATTGTTAGTTAGATTACTTGTTGGTTATTACTGCATTGTCGGAACTAGAAGCACAAGCATTTCGCTACACTCGCATTAACATCTGCTAACCATGTGTATGTGACAAATAAAATTTGATTTGATTTATATTGACTGTAGCACTCGTGCTGGAAAAACAGCCAATGTTTTTCCAACTTCTGGGATACATACAAGGCCCCCCCCTGCCCTCCTTTCAGCAAATCTGATCACGACTCTATTTTGCTCCTCCCTTCCTATAGGCAGAAACTCAAAACAGGAAGTACCCGTGCTAAGGATTATTCAAATCTGGTTTGACCAATCGGAATCAACGCCTCAAGATTGATCACGCGGACTGGGATATGTTCCGGGTAGCTTCAGAGAATAATATTGATGTATATACACACACACACACACACACACACACACACGGACACGGTTACGGAGTTTATCAAGAAGTGTATAGGAGATGTTGTACCCACTGTGACTTAAAACCTAGCCTACCAGAAACCGTGGATAGATGGCAGCATTCGCACAAAACTGAAAGCACGAACCACCACATTTAACCAAGGCAGGGTGACTGGGAATATGGCAGAATAAAAACAGTAGTCATTCCCCCCGCAAGGCAATCAAACAGGCAAAACGTCAGTATAGAAACAAAGTGGAGTCGCAATTCAACGGCTCAGACAAGACATTTGTGGCAGGGTCTACAGACAATCACAGACTACAAAAGGCCACGTCGTGGACACAGACGTCTTGCTTTCGGACAAGCTAAACACCTTCTTTGCCCGCTTTGAGGATAACATAGTGCCACCACGCGGGCAGATACCAAGGACTGTGGGTTCTCCTTCTCTGTGGCCGACTTGTGTAAGACATTTAAAAGTGTTAACCCTCTCAAGGATGCCAGCCCAGATGGCAAACCTAGCCGCATCCGGAGAGCACGCGCAGACCAGCTGGCGTGTTTAGACATGTTCAATCTCTCCCTATCCCAGTCTGCTGTCCCCACATGTACCCAAGAATGCAAAGGTAACTGAACTAAATGGCTATCACCCCATAGCACTCACTTCTGTCATCATGAAGTGCTTTGGGAGACTAGTCAAGGATCATATCACCTCCACCTTACCTGCCACCCTAGAACCACTCCAATTTGCTTACTGCCCCAATAGGTCCACAGACGATGCAATCACCATCACACTGCCCTCTCCCATCTGGACAAGAGGCATACCTATGTAAGAATGCTGTTCATTGACTATAGCTCAGCATTCAACACCATAGTACCTTCCAAGCTCATCATCAAGCTCAAGGCCCTGGGCCTGAACCCAGCCCTGTGTAACTGGGTTCTGGACTTCCTGGCGGGCCGCCCCCAGGTGGTGACGGTAGGTAACAACATCTCCATTTTACTGATCCGCAACACTGGGGCCCCACAAGGACGAGTGCTCAGACCCCTCCTGTACTCCCTGTTCACCCATGACTGCATGGCCATGCATGCCTCCAATTCAATCATTGAGGTTTGCAGACGACACAACAGTAGTAGGCTTGATTACCAACAATGACGAGACAGCCTACAGGGGTGGTGAGGGCTCTGGGAGTGTGGTGCCAGGAAAATAACTTCTCACTCAACGTCAATAAAACAAAGGAGATGATCGTGGACTTCAGGAAACAGCAGAGGGAGTATCCCCCTATCCACATCAACAGGAAAAGGTGGAATGCTTCAAGTTCCTTGGCGTACATATCACTGACAAACTGAAATGGTCTACCCACACAGACAGTGTTGGGAAGACAGCTCAGGAGGTTGAAGAAATTTGTCTTGTCACCTAAAACCCTCAACGTTTTACAGATGCACAATTGAGAGCATCCTGTTGGGCTGCATCACCGCCTGGTACGGCAACTGCACCACCCACAACCGCAGGGCTCTCCAAAGGGTGGTGCGGTCTGCCAAACGCATCACCGGAGCAAAACTACCGGCCCTCCAGGACACCTACAGCACCCGATGTCACAGAAAGGCCAAAAAGATCATTCACCCCACTATCATCCAGCAGGTGAGGTCAGTACAGGTGCATCAAAGCTGGAACTGAGAGACTGAAAAACAGCTTGTATCTCAAGGCCAACAGACCGTTAAACAGCCATCACTAGCGCAGAGAGGCTGCTGCCTACATAGACTTGAAATCATTGGCCACTTCAATAAATGGAACACTAAAAATCAAATCAAATCAAATTTTATTTGTCACATTCACATGGTTAGCAGATGTTAATGCGAGTGTAGCGAAATGCTTGTGCTTCTAGTTCCGACAATGCAGTAATAACGAACAAGTAATCTAACTAACAATTCAAAAAAAAAACTACTGTCTTATACACAGTGTAAGGGGATAAAGAATATGTACATAAGGATATATGAATGAGTGATGGTACAGAGCAGCATAGGCAAGATACAGTAGATGATATCGAGTACAGTATATACATATGAGATGAGTATGTAAACCAAGTGGCATAGTTAAAGTGGCTAGTGATACATGTATTACATAAGGATGCAGTCGATGATTTAGAGTACAGTATCTACGTATGCATATGAGATGAATAATGTAGGGTAAGTAACATTATATAAGGTAGCATTGTTTAAAGTGGCTAGTGATATATTTACATCATTTCCCATCAATTCCCATGATTAAAGTGGCTGGAGTAGAGTCAGTGTCATTGACAGTGTGTTGGCAGTAGCCACTCAATGTTAGTGGTGGCTGTTTAACAGTCTGATGGCCTTGAGATAGAAGCTGTTTTTCAGTCTCTCGGTCCCAGCTTTGATGCACCTGTACTGACCTCGCCTTCTGGATGACAGCGGGGTGAACAGGCAGTGGCTCGGTGGTTGATGTCCTTGATGATCTTTATGGCCTTCCTGTAGCATCGGGTGGTGTAGGTGTCCTGGAGGGCAGGTAGTTTGCCCCCGGTGATGCGTTGTGCAGACCTCACTACCCTCTGGAGAGCCTTACAGTTGAGGGCGGTGCAGTTGCAATACCAGGCGGTGATACAGCCCGCCAGGATGCTCTCGATTGTGCATCTGTAGAAGTTTGTGAGTGCTTTTGGTGACAAGCCGAATTTCTTCAGCCTCCTGAGGTTGAAGAGACGCTGCTGCGTCTTCCTCACGATGCTGTCTGTGTGAGTGGACCAATTCAGTTTGTCTGTGATGTGTATGCCGAGGAACTTAAAACTTGCTACCCTCTCCACTACTGTTCCATCGATGTGGATGGGGGTGTTCCCTCTGCTGTTTCCTGAAGTCCACAATCATCTCCTTAGTTTTGTTGACGTTGAGTGTGAGGTTATTTTCCTGACACCACACTCCGAGGGCCCTCACCTCCTCCCTGTAGGCCGTCTCGTCGTTGTTGGTAATCAAGCCTACCACTGTTGTGTCGTCCGCAAACTTGATGATTGAGTTGGAGGCGTGCGTGGCCACGCAGTCGTGGGTGAACAGGGAGTACAGGAGAGGGCTCAGAACGCACCCTTGTGGGGCCCCAGTGTTGAGGATCAGCGGGGAGGAGATGTTGTTGCCTACCCTCACCACCTGGGGCGGCCCGTCAGGAAGTCCAGTACCCAGTTGCACAGGGCGGGGTCGAGACCCAGGGTCTTGAGCTTGATGACGAGCTTGGAGGGTACTATGGTGTTGAATGCCGAGCTGTAGTCGATGAACAGCATTCTCACATAGGTATTCCTCTTGTCCAGATGGGTTAGGGCAGTGTGCAGTGTGGTTGAGATTGCATCGTCTGTGGACCTATTTGGGCGGTAAGCAAATTGGAGTGGGTCAAGGGTGTCAGGTAGGGTGGAGGTGATATGGTCCTTGACTAGTCTCTCAAAGCACTTCATGATGACGGATGTGAGTGCTACGGGTGGTAGTCGTTTAGCTCAGTTACCTTAGCTTTCTTGGGAACAGGAACAATGGTGGCCCTCTTGAAGCATGTGGGAACAGCAGACTGGTATAGGGATTGGTTGAATATGTCCGTAAACACACCGGCCAGCTGGTCTGCGCATGCTCTGAGGGCGCGGCTGGGGATGCCGTCTGGGCCTGCAGCCTTGCGAGGGTTAACACGTTTAAATGTCTTACTCACTTCGGCTGCAGTGAAGGAGAGACCGCATGTTTTCGTTGCAGGCCGTGTCAGTGGCACTGTATTGTCCTCAAAGCGGGCAAAAAGTTATTTAGTCTGCCTGGGAGCAAGACATCCTGGTCCGTGACTGGGCTGGGTTTCTTCCTGTAGTCCGTGATTGACTGTAGACCCTGCCACATGCCTCTTGTGTCTGAGCCGTTGAATTGAGATTCTACTTTGTCTCTGTACTGGCGCTTAGCTTGTTTGATAGCCTTGCGGAGGGAATAGCTGCACTGTTTGTATTCAGTCATGTTACCAGACACCTTGCCCTGATTAAAAGCAGTGGTTCGCGCCTTCAGTTCCACACGAATGCTGCCATCAATCCACGGTTTCTGGTTAGGGAATGTTTTAATCGTTGCTATGGGAACGACATCTTCAACGCACGTTCTAATGAACTCGCACACCGAATCAGCGTATTCGTCAATGTTGTTGTCTGACGCAATACGAAACATCTCCCAGTCCACGTGATGGAAGCAGTCTTGGAGTGTGGAGTCAGCTTGGTCGGACCAGCGTTGGACAGACCTCAGTGTGGGAGCTTCTTGTTTTAGTTTCTGTCTGTAGGCAGGGATCAACAAAATGGAGTCGTGGTCAGCTTTTCCGAAAGGGGGCGGGGCAGGGCCTTATATGCGTCGCGGAAGTTAGAGTAACAATGATCCAGGGTCTTTCCACCCCTGGTTGCGCAATCGATATGCTGATAAAATTTAGGGAGTCTTGTTTTCAGATTAGCCTTGTTAAAATCCCCAGCTACAATGAATGCAGCCTCCGGATAAATCGTTTCCAGTTTGCAGAGAGTTAAATAAAGTTCGTTCAGAGCCATCGATGTGTCTGCTTGGGGGGATATATACGGCTGTGATTATAATCGAAGAGAATTCTCTTGGTAGATAATGCGGTCTACATTTGATTGTGAGGAATTCTAAATCAGGTGAACAGAAGGATTTGAGTTCCTGTATGTTTCTTTCATCACACCATGTCACGTTGGCCATAAGGCATACGCCCCCGCCCCTCTTCTTACCAGAAAGATGTTTGTTTCTGTCGGCGCGATGCGTGGAGAAACCCGCTGGCTGCACCGCTTCGGATTGCATTTCTCCAGTTAGCCATGTTTCCGTGAAGCAGAGAACGTTACAGTCTCTGATGTCCCTCTGGAATGCTACCCTTGCTCGGATTTCATCAACCTTGTTGTCAAGAGACTGGACATTGGCAAGAAGAATGCTAGGGAGTGGTGCACAATGTGCCCGTCTCCGGAGTCTGACCAGAAGACCGCTTCGTTTCTCTCTTTTTCTGAGTCGTGGGTCGCTGCATGGGATCCATTCCGTAGTCATGTTTGTAAGGCAGAACACAGGATCCGCGTCGCGAAAAACATATTCTTGGTCGTACTGATGGTGAGTTGACGCTGATCTTATATTCAGTAGTTCTCTCGGCTGTATGTAATGAAACCTAAGATGACCTGGGGTACTAGTGTAAGAAATAACACGTAAAAAAACAAAAAACTGCATAGTTTCCTAGGAACGCGAAGCGAGGCGGCCATCTCTGTCGGCGCCGGAAGTAACAAAGTCACTTTTAATAGTGTTTCCATGTCTTGCATTACTCATCTCATATGCATGTACTGTAATCTATACTATTCTACTGTATTTTAGCCTATGCCGCTCTGACATTGCTCGTCCATATATTTATATATTCTTAATTCCCTTCCTTAGATTTATGTGCATTAGGTATTTGTGAAATTGTTAGATATTACTTGTTAGATATTGCTACACTGTGGGAACTAGAAGCACAAGCATTTCGCTACATCCGCAATAACATATGCTAAACACGTATGTGACCAATAAAATTTGATTTGGCCAAACAGTTTCAGGATGGAGAAATTCACAATAGATAGCGTAGCCCTTGCCTAGCCCTCACATTTCAACTGCAAAAAAAGCATGCTTTGTGACACCCCTTTCGCAAAAATATAACAGTAGTTTTACTATATATATATATACATACATACACACACACACACACATTTACTTATAGTGAGTTTACTCCCATAAACAGACAATTTAGTCACTTAACATCCTGGTAGACAAGAGCAGCCTGGGCAGAGCATCCAAATCGGCCTGAACATAACAGCATTATCAGCAGTAGCTGATGTTTTGCCATGGAGAAGGTATGTTGAGGGTTAGAATCTGAAGGCAGAAACACCCATCTTCAAACATCCATATACAGCCGTGCTCCTCTGCAAAACACACACGCCTAGTATCATGTTCAATCTATGCTGCAGGAGAGAGGGATACTGATTAATATGGAGAGAACTGAAGAGGCAGAGAGAGCTAGTCAAGTGACTAGTCATGCTTTGTAAAGGATAAGAATGACCTCACTGCCTGAGTGTCACCAAACTGGAATTACTGCAGCTAGAGACACAGGGCTGTCACTATGTGGGGTTTACCATGTTTGATTCACTATGCATGTGCTGTTGCCAGCAAGTCAGGCAGTGACAAAGGACAAACTACTAGATTCATGAACCAGGCAGTCAGCAATTACATTTTATTAAAACCCAGGCCAGCCCTAACACACCAATATTGGAAGTCTGATTAATTGTTTCTGTGCAACCCCACCAACAGAGCTCAGAAATGGTAGTCCTAAAAATAAGGTTATGCTTAGGCAAAGTAAATCACAAACATAAAAGACCATGGTTCTCTGTTGTAGCTGTTAATGGACCTGAGATGGATGCTGTGCAGTTAAGTTCAGTCATGGCAAATCAGTAAAACAACTTGCAGAATTGTGCTAACTAATAACAACATAGATACAAGAGCTAGCAGCTCAATTTTCAAATAGCTCATTAGGGAGACCATTTTCCTTGCAAGTAAATTGACATGTATAACTCGATAAAGTAGCCCGTTACATTCTTCATTTTAGATTAAAAGCAGCAGCCATTTAAGGCGCAAACCTGCAAATTGCATTGTTTTGCAAGTGATGGCTACTAAACTAAGCTTTCCAGCAAGACGTAGGAGCGTTACAGAAAGTATTTAAGCAGCTGCTGTTGCACCTCGTTTGTGATATCTTAAGAGTCTTCATTTGATTATTTTGACATACATTTCAATTGTAAGATGTTCTCTAATCTCAGATATTAGACTGGGCAAATATTTAAAGAAAATAGCTCTATATGAAATCATGCAGAATATAGCCTAAGTATAACTGCATTAAATAATGTTGGAACTACAAAACATTATCTTACTACTATGAGTTGAAGACTTGTCAACTGAGAAACATGGGATAAGGAATATAACATTTACAGAAATTATACTACCCCTGCCACATCTGATTGCCACTAGCTCAGCTCGTCTACAATCCGACTGGAACGCGCCCATTCATGTTAAGAGTTTCTGACAATACCATCGCCAACAGACATTTAAAAACAGTCCATTAGCAAACACGTGGAAGGTTGCAAGGTATATTCAACTAACTAGCTATGGAGGCCCAGATTCTGTAAGCAAAATGATGGGACGATGTCATCCCCATTGCAAACGCTAGTTAGCGTACAACGTAAACAAATCAATAAAGCATATTTTAATCGTTATAGTAACTAGCAGAAAAATAGATAGCAATACCTCAATTCTCACTTGCTGCGTAGATTACCACCTTAAGGTTAGCTGACAAATTCGACAAATGGCATGAGTAGACAGACAATTTTGGTAGGGCATGGTCATGATGGGAGTCAGCTAACGTTAGTTGTTTAATAACGTTAGTGGCTCGAGCGCGGCCTATCCGAATGTAGCCAAAGCTTGTTTTTTTATTATTATGTTTTTGCCAAGGCTAGGTAGTAGTCAGCTAGCTAACAATAGCTAACTAGCTAGCTAACGTTAGGTCGGAGAGTTAGTTACTGTAGCGATGTACAAGGCCTACTCTGTGGTGAAATAAATAAATCACATAACCAGCCACATACAGTGGCTATCTACACAGTAATGTTAGCTAGTTTACCAGCTCTATTATCCGGCCAACGACGTCGAGTAATTTAGCTAACCAAGTTAGCTGAACTTGCTAGCTAAATTATTCTAACTACTTCAGCCTAGCAGTGGCGTTAGCAGCGGTGTTGTTTTTCGACTACAACCCGGTAAAACATCCGCACTCATTTGCACCCCTTACCTTGGTGTAAATATCCTTTTAATATTGTAGATAGCTAGCCACCGAAACGTAATCCACAAGGGATCCCGCTCCAATTGTACCGTCCTTCGCTCGTTAGCTAGTGTGTTTTCCACATTCGGCTGTCCTCGAGAGACGAGACGCCTGTAGTCCTAGTACTCACCGGTCTCGGGCCCGCGCACAGTTGTTGAAATAGTTTCTCTGGAGAGCGGCGCACAAGGGCATGAATGCGCTACTGGTTGAATGCGCCAATAGTTGAACAAGGCGTCATGACAAAATCTCTACAGTATCCTAACAGTAGCAGCTAATATAGTATTCTGCTCTATTTGTGGGCTTAATCTACCACACTCTGCATTCACTTGGGCTACTAAACCACGTATTATTCTGTAATGGAAACACAGTAAGTAAAAATGAAAAGTAGAAATAAAATAAAAATGGCAGTAGGCCTATGATGTATGTGTAGGTCCATGTGATACACTGTGATTAACGCAATGAAGCTTTTCTTTACCATTTCCTAAAATGTATGTTATTTTTCTTGCTGTCTACTTAAAGGTTTGTGAATAATTCATAATCAAGGGACCTGTACAGTATTAATGAAACAGTGATACCTACCTTTACCTGCCATGTGCTCCTGCTTGGATACTCTTACAAAGGATTTGTACAGGCTAAAGTGATTCTCCATTACCCGTTACATGATAGGTACTGTTTGGCGTAGCCCAAAAATGTACTATTAAGGAATGTAGACGAGCCGAACGTTACTCTTTAAGGTCCAAGGATCTTACAGTGCATTCAGAGAGTATTGATACACCTTGATTTATTCCATATTTTGTTATGTTACAGCCTGAATTCATAATAGACTAAATATATATTTTTATCAACCATCTACACACAATACCCTTAATCACATTGTTTTTGTGTAGTCAGAAGTTTACATACTGTAACGACCCTGGGTTTATAAGCGCGGAACTCGACGCCGCCTCAAGAGCATGCCTTTGCGGTACAGTCGATAGCGCGTCGGACCTCGGGCTAGAAGGTCGAAGGTTCGAGACCTGCTCCCTGCCTGTTTCATGACACTGGTGTCAGAAGTGATCGGACCTCGCATCCACGACAGTGCGTGTGCTTGGCCGGTGAGCGCGGTCCAGTAAGACGTAGAGTCGCAAGCTTGCGCGAGGACGCGCTCTTTGAAAGGAGGGAGTAGTGTAACGACCCTGGCTTTATAAGCAAGGAAATCGACGCTGTGGCATGAGCATGCTTTTGCGGCACAGTCGATAGCGCTCCGGACCTCGGGTTCGAGACCTGCTCCCTGCTGTCTCATTACAATACACTTAGGTTGGAGTCATTAAAACTCGTTTTTCAACCACTCACCACATTTCTTGTTAACAAACTATAGTTGTGGCAAGTTGGTTAGGACATTTATTTTGTGCATGACACAAGTCATTTTTCCAACATTTGTTTACAGACAGATTATTTCACTTATAATTCACTGTATCACAATTCCAGTGGGTCAGAAGTTTACATACACTAAATTGACTGTGCGTTTAAACAGCTTGTAAAATTTCAGAAAATGATGTCATGGCTTAAGAAGCTTCTAATCGACTAATTGACATCATTTGAGTCAATTGGCGGTGTACCTGTGGATGTATTATAAGGCCTTCAATCTCAGTGCCTCTTTGCTTGACATCATGGGAAAATCAAAAGAAATCAGCCAAGACCTGAGAAAAAAATGTGTAGACCTCCACAAGTCTGGTTCATCCTTGGGAGCAATTTCCAAATGTCTAAGAAAGTATTCGGCCCCCTTGAACTTTGCGACCTTTTGCCACATTTCAGGCTTCAAACATAAAGATATAAAACTGTATTTTTTGTGAAGAATCAACAACAAGTGGGACACAATCATGAAGTGGAACGACATTTATTGGATATTTCAAACTTTTTTAACAAATTAAAAACTGAAAAATTGGGCGTGCAAAATTATTCAGCCCCCTTAAGTTAATACTTTGTAGCGCCACCTTTTGCTGCGATTACAGCTGTAAGTCGCTTGGGGTATGTCTCTATCAGTTTTGCACATCGAGAGACTGACATTTTTCCCATTCCTCCTTGCAAAACAGCTCGAGCTCAGTGAGGTTGGATGGAGAGCATTTGTGAACAGCAGTTTTCAGTTCTTTCCACAGATTCTCGATTGGATTCAGGTCTGGACTTTGACTTGGCCATTCTAACACCTGGATATGTTTATTTTTGAACCATTCCATTGTAGATTTTGCTTTATGTTTTGGATCATTGTCTTGTTGGAAGACAAATCTCCGTCCCAGTCTCAGGTCTTTTGCAGACTCCATCAGGTTTTCTTCCAGAATGGTCCTGTATTTGGCTCCATCCATCTTCCCATCAATTTTAACCATCTTCCCTGTCCCTGCTGAAGAAAAGCAGGCCCAAACCATGATGCTGCCACCACCATGTTTGACAGTGGGGATGGTGTGTTCAGGGTGATGAGCTGTGTTGCTTTTACGCCAAACATAACATTTTGCATTGTTGCCAAAAAGTTCAATTTTGGTTTCATCTGACCAGAGCACCTTCTTCCACATGTTTGGTGTGTCTCCCAGGTGGCTCGTGGCAAACTTTAAATTACACTTTTTATGGATATCTTTAAGAAATGGCTTTCTTCTTGCCACTCTTCCATAAAGGCCAGATTTGTGCAATATACGACTGATTGTTGTCCTATGGACAGAGTCTCCCACCTCAGCTGTAGCTCTCTGCAGTTCATCCAGAGTGATCATGGGCCTCTTGGCTGCATCTCTGATCAGTCTTCTCCTTGTATGAGCTGAAAGTTTAGAGGGATGGCCAGGTCTTGGTAGATTTGCAGTGGTCTGATACTCCTTCCATTTCAATATTATCGCTTGCACAGTGCTCCTTGGGATGTTTAAAGCTTGGGAAATCTTTTTGTATCCAAATCCGGCGTTAAACTTCTTCACAATAGTATCTCGGACCTGCCTGGTGTGTTCCTTGTTCTTCATGATGCTCTCTGCACTTTTAACGGACCTCTGAGACTATCACAGTGCAGGTGCATTTATACGGAGACTTGATTACACACAGGTGGATTATATTTATCATCATTAGTCATTTAGGTCAACATTGGATCATTCAGAGATCCTCACTGAACGTCTGGAGAGAGTTTGCTGCACTGAAAGTAAAGGGGCTGAATAATTTTGCACGCCCAATTTTTCAGTTTTTGATTTGTTAAAAAAGTTTGAAATATCCAATAAATGTCGTTCCACTTCATGATTGTGTCCCACTTGTTGTTGATTCTTCACAAAAAATACAGTTTTATATCTTTATGTTTGAAGCCTGAAATGTGGCAAAAGGTCGCAAAGTTCAAGGGGGCCGAATACTTTCGCAAGGCACTGTATATGGCTTTATCACAGTTGCAGCTGACAGTATTTTTAAGCTACAACATGTTTCTGGCAGCCTTCTTCCATTACACACAGGTGTTCAGAGCATGCTAGATACCTAATTAGCACAGGTGGTCGCCTCTGTCTTCCGTCTGTCTTCCTGAACATGGAGATATGACCGTGTGGGAACACTAGCCCTAACCCTATGTGTAATAATTTAACCTTTTGTTTTTTGAAGGTTTCTCGCTTATATGAAAGATACGTTTCTTATTTTTACAAGCGCGTACCGCAAGCGGTGTGTTCATGTTCAGACCTAGCATCAGGGCAAAAAATCCCCTGGAAAGAAGATACACTACATTACTATAAGTATGTGGACATCTGCTCATAGAACATCTCATTCTAATATCATGGACATTAATATGGAGTTGGTCCACCTATAACAGCCTCCACTCTTCTGTTAAGGCTTTCCACTAGATGTTGGAACATTGCTGTGGGGACTTGCTTCCATTCAGCCACAAGAGCATTAGTGAGGTCGGGCACTGATTAGGCCTGGCTCGCAGTCAGCGTTGCAATTCATCCCAAAGGTGTTTGTTGAGGTTGAGGTCAGGGCTCTGTGCAGGCCAGTCAAGTTCTTCCACACCGAGCTCGACAAACCATTTCTGTATGGACCTCACTTTGTGCACGGGGGCATGATAAAACAGGAAAGGACTTCCCCAAACTGTTTCCACAAAGTTGGACACAGAGAATTGTCTAGAATGTCATTGTATGCTGTTAAGATTTCTCTTCACTGGAACTAAGAGGCCTAGCCCGAACCATGAAAAACAGTTCCAGACCATTCCTCTCCTCCACCAAACATTAAAATTGGCACTATGGCACTATGCAACCGAGGACAGATGTTTTTTTACATGCTATGCGCTTCAGCATTTGGCGGTCCCGTTCTGTGAGCTTGTGTGGCCTACCACTTTGCGGCTGAGCTGTTGTTGCACCTAAACTTTTCCACTTCACAATAACAGCACTTACATTTGACCGGGGCAGCTCCAACAAGGAAAAAATTTGACAAACTAATTTGTTGTAAAGGTGGCATCCTATGACAGTGTCAAATTGAAAGTCACTGAGCTGTTCAGTAAGGCCATTCTACTGCCAATGTTTGTGTATGGAGATTGCATGTCTGTGTGCTCGATTGTATACTGTACCTGTCAGCAACGGGTGTGGCTGAAATCGCCAAATCCAATCATTTGAAGGGGTGTCTACATACTTTTGTATATATAGTGTACCATCATCAGTAGGTGGTAAAGGTCGTTAGCATCTATGAATTTGGTACTGTTTGTTTAGCGTAGCATGGCGATACTATCTTCGTTCTCGATTCGGCCAAACATATATCTTCTAAAATGTCTGTGTCAACTAGCACGTTGTTCATTTGAATTTACAAAATGCTCCATTATTAAAATAAATCCATGTGCTGATCCATGAAGTAATCCAACAATGTATATGCCGCCATCTCTACTTCAAATCTTCTCATATTGATAGACACACCTGTCTCAATTAAAGTGAGAAGATTTGAAATGGACAAGACGGCGGGGTACACATTGTTGGATTCATTCAGAGAGAATTACTGTAATGTGCAGTAAGTGATGACATTACACGGCTGAGACAATTAGTTGTGATCTGCAGTGGTGAGTGAAACCTGATCACACCACTCTAGCTTGCAGAGTGTAGAGTCAACAACGTGTGTCATTGTTCTGAATGGATATCAGCCGGTTAGCCTTCTATTATGACTCAACTCACTCTGACTTCACCTATATGTTTAGAACACCCACATGAAAAAATACTACAATTTACTATAGAATCCTACAATACTTAACTATAGAATTCTATACTAAACTGTAGTATACTCTACAATACTCGGTCATGTGTAGTACTTACTAAAAAATGTTGTAGTATATGGTAGAATACTATAGTAAATAATAGTGTTATCTGCAACAACAAAAAACACTGTAATAAATACAACGGTAATGTCAACAAAAACAATACAGTCCACAAAAACACTATACTTTTTAAACTACAGTAAATACCTCAGGATTTAATCTGCGTATACCCTGCCCTTTCCCTTCCCCCATAGCCCAATTTGTGCCACCTATAAGTGAGAAACCTACATGCCAAGTATAGATTGTATATTGTGTTCCCTACAGGTTATAGAAAAGAGCAGTAGTGCCAAACTATTCATTCAGACCCCAGTCCTACCTACAGAGTATACAAAATGTGCTCTTTTAGTATTTCTCTAGTAAGTTTCCTCAATGAGAAAGGCTCCACTTATATGTCAAAGATAATACAACAAAAACAGTATAGTAAATACTGTCCTACAGTAATGTCCTCAAAAACACTACTGTAAATACTACAGTACACTACATTTCGCAAAAACACTCCAGTAAATACTACAGTCCACAAAAACACTACAGTAAATAATACAGTAAACTATAATCCGCAAAAAACACAACATTAATTAGTATAGTAAATACTATAGTTTTCTTTTACTACAAGAATTCTACTAAAGTTAACTGGCACGACAAATCCTTTCCCCCTCAGGAGACTGAAAAGAATAGGCATGGGTCCCCAGATCCTCAAAACGTTATTCAGCTGCATCATCGAGAGCATGATGGTTGCATCACTGCCTGGTTTTAAACTGCTGCTACTCTCTGCTTATCACTTTATTCCTACCTACATGTACAAACTACCTTGACTAACCTGTACTCCGCAAATTGACTCTGTACCGGTACCCTCTGTATATAGTCTCGGTATTGTTATTTTGTGTTACATTTTATTTTTTACTTTATTTAGTAAATATTTTCTTAACTCTATTTCTTGAACTGCATTGTTGGTAAGGGCTTGTGAGTAAGCATTTCACGATAAGGTCTACAAACCTGTTGTATTCGGCGCATGTGACAAAAGTATTTGATCCCCTGCTGATTTTGTACGTTTGCCCACTGACAAAGAAATTATCAGTGTATAATTTTAATGGTAGGTTTATTTGAACAGTGAGAGACAGAATAACAACAACAAAAATCCAGAAAAACGCATGTCAAAAATGTTATAAATTGATTTGCATTTTAATGAGGGAAATAAGTATTTGACCCCCTCTCAATCAGAAAGATTTCTGGCTCCCAGGTGTCTTTTATACAGGTAACGAGCTGAGATTAGGAGCACACTCTTAAAGGGAGTGCTCCTAATCTCAGTTTGTTACCTGTATAAAAGACACCTGTCCACAGAAGCAATCAATCAATCAGATTCCAAACTCTCCACCATGGCCAAGACCAAAGAGCTCTCCAAGGATGTCAGGGACAATATTTTAGACCTACACAAGGCTGGAATGGGCTACAAGACCCTCCCCAAGCAGCTTGGTGAGAAGGTGATAACAGTTGGTGCGATTATTCGCAAATGGAAGAAACACAAAAGAACTGTCAATCTCCCTCGGCCTGGGGCTCCATGCAAGATCTCACCTCGTGGAGTTGCAATGATCATGAGAACGGTGAGGAATCAGCCCAGAACTACACGGGAGTATCTTGTCAATGATCTCAAGGCAGCTGGGACCATAGTCACCAAGAAAACAATTGGTAACAAACTACGCCGTGAAGGACTGAAATCCTGCAGCGCCCACAAGGTCCCCCTGCTCAAGAAAGCACATACAGTATACATGCCCTTCTGAAGTTTGCCAATGATCATCTGAATGATTCAGAGGACAACTGGGTGAAAGTGTTGTGGTCAGATGAGTCCAAAATGGAGCTCTTTGGCATCAACTCAACTCGCCGTGTTTGGAGGAGGAGGAATGCTGCCTATGACCCCAAGAATACCATCCCCACCGTCAAACATGGAGGTGGAAACATTATGCTTTGGGGGTGTTTTTCTGCTAAGGGGACAGGACAACTTCACCGCAACAACGGGACGATGGACGGGGCCATGTATCGTCAAATCTTGGATGAGAACCTCCTTCCCTTAGCCAGGGCATTGAAAATGGGTCGTGGGTGGGTATTCCAGCATGACAATAACCCAAAACACATGGCCAAGGCAACAAAGGAGTGGCTCAAGAAGAAGCGTATTAAGGTCCTGGAGTGGCCTAGCCAGTTTCCAGACCTTAATCCCATAGAAAATCTGTGGAGGGAACTGAAGGTTCGAGTTGCCAAACGTCAGTCTCGAAACCTTAATGACTTGGAGAAGATCTGCAAAGAGGAGTGGGACAAAATCCCTCCTGAGATGTGTGCAAACCTGGTGGCCAACTATAAAAAACATCTGACCTCTGTGATTGCCAACAAGGGTTTTGCCACCAAGGTACTAAGTCATGTTTTGCAGAGGGGTCAAATACTTATTTCCCTCATTAAAATGAAAATCAATATATAACATTTTTGACATGCGTTTTTCTGGATTTTGTTGTTGTTATTCTGTCTCTCACTGTTTAAATAAACCTACCATTAAAATTATAGACTGATCATTTCTTTGTCAGTGGGCAAATGTACAAAATCAGCAGGGGATCAAATACTTTTTTCCCTCACTGTATATTACAGTAAATACTACAGTAAATAATACAGTGAAGTCCACAAAAACACTACAGTGAATACTATAGCATTTATACCATAGTATACTATAGTATTAATTTCATGTGGGCACAAAGGACAGTCATTATTACAATCACATGTAAACACAGACAGTTGGACTGAACCTCTCTCCCCACCCCTCTCTCTCTCTCTCCCTTTCTCTCTCTTATTTACTTGGTTTAAAGGAAATGCAAATCACTTAAAAGTTTGTCTAAAACCAAACAGAATCCTCTGCAACAGCAATACAGGTACTATTTGTAAATGGAAGTTGGAACTCTTGGATCTGGAATTCATTGCACGTTCTAATTTCATACATTATATCTGTGCTCTTTCCAGCTGAAGAATTTGCCTGCTCAGCCACTGACAGGATATTACATCAGTGTTGGCAGTTTTGCAGCAGATGGGGGGACTATAGTCGGATGCTTTGTAACCCCTCCCTTAGCCTTGGCTAGGAAACCAGGGTGTGAAGTGAGGAGAACACACTGAGAGGTCCGATCTGTGCGTACAGTTCATAGCCCTTTTACTCTGAATGAAGTGATACACAACAAAGCTAAGGAATAGCCTACTGTAGATAAAAATCTGGTGACCTGCAGAAGACGGCGCTGGTAACAAGGCTAGTGAATCTAAACACTCTTAGTAGATCCAAGATGCACCACTGACTCTGTGCACACATATTGCTGCTGCACATAATCTTTGGTTGTCTACAACAACACAACAATCTGAACTGTGTTCCCCGCTGGATCCAGTTTCATCTACTGCCACTAAATCTCTGGCCAAACAATGATCTCTGTAGTTTGCCATAAGGATCACCATATCTTGTCAAGGATGGACACCACTATTTTCAACTGTTTTTTTCCCCTCTGGAGGTCATCTTCTGCAGGCTATATAAATCAAAATCAAGAAATATTAACATATGTATTTTTTAAGACTAACAGGGTATATTACTTCCTTTTGCTCGTTTTGTTCCATTCTTTGATTTCACTATTTTCTATTCATTGTCACGCACTTCACTTGCCGCACTTTCAGATTCAAACACAGTCGCCATTTCCTTGACCAACCGAATCTTGGAAGTTTTTCCATCACCTGCAGTAATGACTGATGACTGCTGAGATGAAGTTGAGTCTAGAGGGAAGTGAGGTGAGAAAGGTGGGCGTCAAGTGCAAAAACAGGGATACGTGCTCCAGTACTTCAGAGATGGAACTTGTTGAGAGTGAGGGTGAAGTACCTGCGGCAAAGATCGCAGAGTTTGGGCCTGGTCCCAAGGATGATAAGGATGATTTTGACCCAGTGGGAGTGAGATTTGTAGAGAGAAGGAATCCTTGTTGTTTGGTTGATCCATATGCAGTGTCAGGTTGGGTGGAGGAGAGATTGGGGACTGTTGAGTTGGTAAAGGTAACTTGGAATGGACTCTTGATGATTTATTGTGTTTCCTCCGCACAGGGGGAGAGGGCGCTCCGGATTATGAGATTAGGGACAAGAATTGTGACTTGCTTTTCTCTCCGAAGCAGGGTGCCGTTGAAAAGAGGGATAACAGGGGTGGCATTAAATGTTGAGGAGAAGCAGTTGAAATGAAATATTCCCGGTGTCTGTGACGCCCACCGCTGGATGAGATGTAGATCCGGTGGGGAAACGGAAAAGGCATTATCTGTCATCCTGAGTTTTGATGCAGAGTCGTTACCAGATAAGACCAAGTAAGGAAGTGTCAGTTATCCCGGGAGAGTTTACAGTATGTTCCAAAAATATTACAGTGTTTTAGGTGTCAAGGTTATGGGCATATTGCAGCAGTGTGTAAGTGGGAGATGCCTAGATGTGAGAAGTGTGCAGGAGGGCATGAGTTGAAGAAATGTGTGGTATTGGTGTAGAGAGTGATGAAGAAAGGTGTGGTATCTGTGTAGAGAGTTATGTGTGTTAGTTGTCGGGGTGATTATGGGGCTGGAGATCGGAGGTGTCCGGTGAGAGAAAGGCAGATTGAGGTTTCCAGGGTTAGAGTAGTACAGAAAGTGTTGTATGATAAAGCAGTGGAGAGAGTAGTAGACGAAGATGGGTACAGGGTGAGGGATCCTGAGCGGATTCCTGTGAGTAGGCAGAGATCAAGAGAGAGAGAGAGTGATGGGAAGAATATGTGCTTCAGTAAGGTGGGCTTTTTAGCATTTATAGCTATGGTTGTCAACTGTACTGTAGAAATGAATCTAAAGTCACTAAAAATAGAGGTTGTAGTGGCAGTGGCAGAGAAGTACTTGGGATGTCGAGGATTTACTGCTGAATAGCTACAGGGGGTGTTGAGTGGTAGTGATATGCCCTCTCAGACGTTGGTCTGGAGTAGGACTAGGTAGGCTTAAATAATGGGATGGGTGTTTTTTTTTAGAAGGCTAATAGATGGTAGGGTACATTTCCTTTTTCCTAATTTTGTATTTTGTATCTTAGAATAATGTATGTCGGCCGTGAATGGCCTCACACACCAGTACAGCAGGTGGCGATGTATGCGCCTAAATTCGGATGTGATCCCCCAACCAAATCCCGAAGAAGAAGAAATCGCATAGCCTACAGTCGCAAAGGCCTGCAATTTGCGTGCAGCAAATACCAAATAGATTATCGACGAAATGTGTTGAAAAGCAGAGAAACCCAGTCAGGCATATCGTAATAGGAATATTTAAAAAATAAAATCTCTGATAAACAGTTTGGAAAACAAATTATAATTTGCTGTAAAGAGAAGAAAATGAAAATAGCCAAATTTGCCTTTTAATTATCAAAATTATCAATTTAATTAAGCGAAAAGTATCTTATTAGCACCAGCGGATATCATTGGTGAGTGTACATATTCACTGTCTTTATCATTGGGTCAGTGCCACTTTTGTTTGTTTTTTGTATTTGTGTATCCCCTTTTCGTATAGGCCTAATACATTATATATACAAAAGTATGTGGACACCTCTCAAATTAGTGGATTCGGCTATTTCAGCCACCCATTGCTGACAAGTGTATAAAATCAAGCACACAGCCATGTAATCGCCATAGACAAACATTGGCAGTAGAATAGCCTTACTCAAGAGCTCTGTGACTATCAACGTGGTACTGTCATGCACTTTTACTTTATTCTCCAACACTTTTTTTTGCATTATTTAAACCAAATTGAACATGTTTAATTTTATTTGAGGCCAAATTGATTTTATTGAGTTAAAATAAGCGTTCATTCAGTATTGTTGTTATTGTCATTATTACAAATAAAAAATAAATAAAAAATTGTACGATTAATCGGTATCGGCTTTTATTGGTCCTCCAATAATCGATATTGGTATCGACGTTGAAAAGTCATTATCGGTCAACCTCTAATACATACATACATACAGTACCAGTCAAAAGTTGACACACCTACTCATTTAAAAGTTTTTCTTTATTTTTTACTATTTTGTGTTAAGACATCAAAACTATAAAATAACACATATGGAATCATGTAGAAAACCAAAGTGTTAATCAAAATATTTTTTATATTATTCAAAGTAGCCACCTTTTGCCATGACAGCTTTGCACACTCTTGGCATTCTCTCAACCAGCTTCAGGAGGTAGTCACCTGGAATGCATTTCAATTAACATGTGTGCCTTGTTAAAAGTACATTTGCGGAATTTCTTTCCTTCTCAATGCGTTTAAGACAATCAGTTGTGTTGTGACAAGGGGTGGTATACAGAAGATAGCCCTATTTGGTAAAAGACCAAGTCCATATTATGGCAAGAACAGCTCAAATAAACTAAGAGAAATGACAGTCCATCATTACTTTAAGACATGAAGGTCAGTTATTCCAGGAGATCAAGAACTTTGAAAGTTTCTTCAAGTGCAGTCTCAAAAACTATCAAGCTCTATGATGAAACTGGCTCTCATGAGGACCGCCACAGGAATGGAAGACCCAGAGTTACCTCTGCATCAGAGGATACATTCATTTGAGTTACCAGCCTTAGAAAAAATTGCAGCCCAAATAAATGCTTCATAGAGTTCAAGTAACAGACTAATCTCAACATCAGCTGTTCAGAGGAGACTGTGTTTATTAGTCCTTCATGGTCTAAATTGCTGCAAAAAAACTACTAAAGGACACCAATAATAAGAAGAGACTTGCTTGGGCCAAGAAACACGAGCAATGGACATTTGGACCGGTGGAAATCGGTCCAAATTAGATTTTTGGTAGGTGAATAGATGATCTCTGCATGTGTGGTTCCCACCGTGAAGCATGGAGGTGTGATGATGCTTTGCTGGTGACACTGATTTATTTAGAATTCAAGGCACACTTACCCAGCATGGCTACCACATCATTCTGCAGTGATACGCCATCCCATGTGGTTTAGGCTTAGTGGGACTATCATTTGTTTTTCAACAGGACAATGACCCAACACACCTCCAGTCTGTGTAAGGGTTATTTGGCTAAGGAGAGTGATGGAGTGCTGCAGCAGATGATCTGGCCTCCACAATCAGCCGACCTCAACCCATCTGAGATAATTTGGGATGAGTTGGACCACAGAGTGAAAGAAAAGCAGCCAACAAGTGCTCAGCATGTGTAGGAACGCCTTCAAGACTGTTGGAAAAGCATTCCAGGTGTATATGTATAGTGCATTCCTTCGGAAATGATTCCGGAAAGTTTTCAGACCCCTTACCACATTTTGGTAGGTTACATTGATTATAGTTTTCCCCCCATCAATCTACACATAATAACCCATAATGACAAAGCAAAAACAGGATTTTCAAAATGTTTGCTAATTTATGAAAAAAAACAACAACTGAATCATCATATAACATATGTATTCAGACCCTTTTACTCTCCTTTGTTGAAGCACCTTTGGCAGCGATTACAGCCTCGAGTCTTCTTGGGTATGACACTACAAGCTTGGCACACCTGTATTTTGTGAGTATCTCCTATTCTTCTCAGAAGATCCTCTTAAGCTCTGTCCGCTTGGATGGGGAACGTTGATGCACAGCTATTTTCAGGTCTCTCCAGAGATGTTTGATCGGGCTCTGGCTGGGCCACTCAAGGAGGTTCAGAGACTTGTCCCGAAGCCACTCCTGCGTTGTCTTGACTGTGTGCTTAGGGTGGTTGGATGGTGAACCTTCACCCCAGTCTGCGGTCTTTAGCGCTCTGGAGCAGGTTTTCATCAAGGATCTCTCTGTACTCTCTCTGTCACCTCCCTGACAAAACCCTCAGTTTGCCCGGGCGGCTAGCTCTAGGAAGAGTCTTGGTGGTTCCAAACTTCTTCCAATTAAGAATGATGGCGGCCACTGTGTTCTTAGGGACCTTCAATGCTGCATAAATGTTTTGGTTCCCTTTTCCAGATGTGTGCCTCAACACAATCCTGTCTCGGAGCTCTACGGTCAATTGCTTTGACCTCACGGCTTGGTTTTTATTCTGACACGCAGTGTCAACTGCGGGACCTTATATAGACGTCTGTGCCTTTCCAAATCATGTCCAATCTATTAAATTTACCACAGATGGACTCCAATCAAGTTGTAGAAATATCTCAAGGATGATCAATGGAAACAGGATGCACCTGAGCTCAATTTCGAGTCTCATAGCAAAGGGTCTGAATACTTTCTGAATGCACTGTGTGTGTGTGTGTGTGTGTGTGTGTGTGTGTGTGTGTGTGTGTGTGTGTGTGTGTGTGTGTGTGTGTGTGTGTGTGTGCGCGCATGTCATACAGTGGACACCTAACCCTATAGGCCTATGCATGCAATGCTCTGAGACATTTAATGCTCAAATCGCTGACAGCTAAACCGTGTGGTGGTCAATTATTGTTTTAGGAAAGTAGCCTATAAACCAATACAAAAATAGGCTATTACGTTTGGAAACTTAAAAATTATATATATATATTTTTTTTTTTTTGCCTGCATAACCTCGGAAGCCAGCCGCACCAATGTGTCGGAGGAAACCCCAATTGACAACCAACATCAGCTTGCAGGTGCCTGGGCCTCCACATGGACTCACTAGAGCGAGATGAGCCAAGCAAAGGGTCTGAATAAGGTATTTCAGTTTTATATTTAATACATTTCCTAAATTTCATCACCTGTTTTTGCTTTGTCACTTTCTGAATGCACTGTACATGACTATTTTTGCTTTCAGTACATGTCTGCACACCAACAAAACAGCTTATAAATGGTTAGAACAAAGACGAGAACAGACAGATGAAGAAAAGGTCTCGTTTATGACAAACAGTTGGCCTTTATTAACTTTACCAGCCTGTGGAAATCAAATATACACCCTGTCTTTCAAGTAGCCGTGAGATACCCACAGAACGCCTATGCCCTAATTGGTGATGTCACTGCATTTCCTTTCTCGTAGAAATCTTAAAAGGGAAACAAATGTCAATCAAACATCAGTGACTGATATCCTTTACATTATATAGAGAAGAAACAACAGAAAGGGGACTTGGATACAGAGTCCAAAGTTTTACCCCAGTGGTAGAATACACTGACGAACCTCTCCAAAAAGAGTTGGATGTTAGTTATACACAATGGATGCACCTTGTTATACAAAACTAAAGCTATACACAACGGAAGCAAATTGTTTTCATCATAATAGCCAGGCCACTCATCTGTCTGAATTTTTTTCCAGCAATAAGTGCTCCAGTAGCAACTAGCCCCTGACAGCTTGGTTCACAGTGACCTCTGCTGGCTGGTGACTGGGGCCTTATCAAATCAAATTTTGTCACATGCGCCGAATACAACAGGTGTAGACATTACAGTGAAATGCTTACTTACACACCCTTAACCAACAACGCAGTTAAGAAAATACCTAAAAAAGTAAGAGATAAGAATAACAAATAATTAAAGAGCAGCAGTAAATAACAATAGCGGGACTATATACAGGGGTACCGGTAGAGTCAATGTGTCAATGTGCGGGAGCACCGGAGTTGAGGTAATTGAGGTAAACATGTAGGTAGAGTTATTTGTGATCGTTGTTCATTGAACAAACAATGAATAATGGGTTTGCTATGTTACCATTACAAAAGGTAGTGACTTGTACAAGAGTGGCCAGGGTGTTCCAGATCATTGAGTAACATGGGTAAGTTGGCTCTGTTTCTGGACTCTGAGTCAGTCTGGGACTCTCCAGAAGATACAATGGCTATGTCCTCAGAGTGTAGTGGACAATCAGTACAGGAAGATAAGGGACTTAGCAGCCAAACTCTGTAAGTAATATTTGCAATGTCATTCAAGGAATATAATTTCCTCATGTTTAAGAATGTTTTTAATTTAAAAAAATTCAGCACAGGGTTGTGCTTGGACAGGGCACTGGTGTCTCCAGGCCGTGTATCTAGACTAGAGGAACCCTTCAACCATGCCAACATAGTATCAAAGCACTGGATTGTGAATCACTGAAGGAATGAAGTATCGCTAGCTTAAAAAGAAGCTTCTTTATGGAGCTGTTTGTATTTGTGTGGTTAATTACATAAAACCATACCTGCACATGTCAATGTTCATATTTACAAAATCATACAGAAACAAATTATATTACAACATGAACAAAATAACCTTCCTTCAGCAGTTATTACAGCAATTTGGTTTTACACCTTAAAAACTTGTGCAGAGACAAATGACAGGAAATAAGTACTTAGAACATATGTGGACATCACATACAGTAGATGCCAGCTGGACAATTCCTTCCCCACAATTGAATGGTTTCACTCGGGAAAGCAATCTATTCATGAATGGCATATGTTCCATGGACACTGCTGAACTTAAATGTGTAGAAAAGGGGGAGTTATGCCTTCCAAACAAATAGCCATCCAAGAGCAATGCAGTTGACTGACTTTAATAGAAAAACTTTAAATAGCTCAGTTTTCTGTACATAGGCCTACTATTGGCACCCTCCTTCCACAGAGACTTGTAAGTGTATCTGTGTGTGAGTGACTGAGTACAGTTTTGTGCTTGGTTTCATCCCAGCAGAAGGCCTGACAGTGCATTCAGGTCCCTCATGTAGGGGTTGTCACTGAGGATACGGTCAATGCGCTGCTTCTGGTCGGGGAAGATATCGTACAGCTTCCTTTTGAGCTCTATGGTTTCCGAGGGTGACCGCTGGGGAGGGGGAGAGGGTGTTGGGCGAGGGGTGTGTGATCGCTGAAGAGGGGGTGAGGGGTGAGGAGGGTGTGACCTCTGTGGAGGTGGTGAGGGTGTTGGGTGAGGGGGGTGCCACCCAGGGGGCCCAGAATGTGGCCAGTGGGAGAGTGGCCTCATCTGGGGGGTAGCTGTGGGGCGAGGGACAAATGAGGGGCGAGGGGCAGACTGCAGAGCTTGGACAAAGACAGGTTGCGGGGTGGCTCGGGGGTCTGGCCTCAGAGGAGGTGTGACTGGGCTCCGTCTGTGAGAGAGACACACATATGGTCAATACACATACCTCTGCAGTAAGGTCATACTGTATAAACAATACTATCATCTCCTTTCACACACACCTGTTGTCCTTCCGTAAGAACACCTCCAGGTGAGGGCCATGCTTCCCCAGGGGGTCATCTGGGATCATAAAGTGGTCCTCTACAAAGGTAAACTGCAGAAGCCTGGAAAAAGGGGCCAGTCAGTGTGAGAGGAGAAGGTAATATATAATCCAGGGATTATATAAATGAGTGCATGTCTGATGATTGGTTAAAAGGCCTTCACCTCTCTTGGATGATCCTCATCCATGCCTCTGATGTATTTACAAAGTCCCGCAAGTTGTCATTAGTGACGATAACCCCTCCTGTCTTCTCTGCCAGGTGGAGCAGAAACCTGTAGGTGAGAGAGAGATAAGATAGACCGAGTCATCTGACAGTGAGTCAATATGGATGACAGTAAGGAATGTGGGCAAGGCTGTGGGACAGAGTGAGTTTAGGGTGGAATATTTCAGGTATTTTACAAATGTTCCATCACAAGAATAAATAACTTTTCTCCAGGGTAAACTGGTATTTTCCACCAAAACCGGAAGTGTCATTCAAAAGCATTTAAATAGGCCTGTGTCTGGATTTGATTAAAATTCAAGCCTGATGCAACCTGAGCCTGATTTAAATGATTGTGCGGTTATCCAATACATAGGGTACCGCATATTACGCACTGGAATTACGCACCTCGTTCAAACCATGATAAAGCAGAGAGAGAACATGCGACTCTGGTGCAGCACATGCGGCCTACCAAGTTAAAAGTATAGGCTAGCAAATTTGTTTAAACATTTTCAGAACATTTCCACTAATGTTATTAGCCTACCTCTTTTCTCTCTCTAGTGTTGCTTCATTCCTTCCTCACTTTCAACAGTTAAGGACAACAAAAACTTGTTTCATTTATCTTCATCATTCTGCTATAGTTATTAACTGCTATAGCCTACGGCCATCAAGCGTTTGCCCTTCTTTCAAACTACCCGTGAGTTCTATTGGCTGCTGTATTTAACAAACAAGAGATTGTCCCTCTTTGAATAGTCTATTGGTATAAGAAATGCCCCAAAAATGATGTCCAGCAAGCTAATCTAGTCTAGCTTTTCCTGCATGGGACTGCAAGAGCTAAGGATACTTAAAAAACATTTTAAAAAAGAAGAGACCAGCGGCGCACAGGTGTGTACGTATTGCGCAAGAGAGGTTATACGTTAGAAGCTTATTATGCATAACCCACCATTCATGAACTAAATAGAAGGTTAACAAGGCATTGAATGTATTACCTGAAAGAGGTAAACTAGGACATCATATCTATATAGATCTATCCATCTAGAAATCTTGAACAGGATTATGTATTTTGAATACAGTTTGAATGGAACTGATGGGTGAGAGAGAGTGCTCGCTCCTGTTTTAAAACTCTGCAGCTGCAGTAAAAAAAAAAGAGAGACCCCGGAAGCCAGATGGAGATATGTAAATTAGCCGCACATTCGGTCTTTGTTCCTGTAGCATAGGCTACGCTGCAGCAAATGTAGGTCTGTCCACCTGTCACCACACCAAAGTCACCATGATGAGATGATACACTACATGACCAAAGGTATGTGGACACCTGCTTGTCTAACATCTCATTCCAAAATCATGGGCATTAATATGGCGTTGGTCCCCCCTTTGCTGCTATAACAGCCTCCACTCTTCTGGGAATGTTTTCCACTAGATTTTGGAACATTGCTGCAGGGACCAACTTCCATTCAGCAACAAGAGTATTAGTGGGGTTGTGCACTGATGTTGGGCGATTAGGCCTGGCACGCAGTCGACATCCCAATTCATCCCAAAGGTGTTAGATGGGGTTGAGGTCGGGGCTCTGTGCAGGCCAGTCAAGTTTGCTTTGTGCATGGGGGCATTGTCATGCTGAAATAGGAAAGGGTCTTCCCTAAACTGTTGCTACATATTTGGAAGCACAGAATTGTCTACAATGTCATTGTATGCTGTAGAGTTAAGATTTCCCTTCAATGGAACTAAGGGGTCTAGCCCGAACCATAAAAAACACCCCCAGACCATTATTCCTCCTCCACCAAACTTTACAGTTGACACTATGCATTGAGGCAGGTAGCGTTCTCCTGGCATCCGCCAAACCCAGATTCTTCCATCGGACTGCCAGATGGTGAAGCATGATTTATCACCCCAGAGAAAGTGTTTCCACTACTTCAGAGTCCAATGGCGAGCTATGTACAACTACAGCCGACGCTTGGCATTGCGCATGGTGATCTTAGGCTTGTGTGGCTGCTCGGCCAAGGAAATATTTCACGAAGCTCCCGACGAACAGTTCTTGTGCTGACGTTGCTTCCAGAGGCAGTTTGGTACTGAGCTATTCTGTAAGCCCATTCTACTGCCAATGTTTGTCTTTGGAGATGGCATGGCTGTGTTCTCGATTTTATACACCTGTTAGCAACGGGTGTGGCTGAAATAGCCAAATCCACTAATTTGAAGGGATGTCCACGTACTTTTGTGTATATATAGTGCAGGTCTACATATTGAGATGGGCTGTCGGTCCCCACCCTGAGCATTGATGATTCATCATGCAGTGACCAGACAGAAGGTTGTAGAGAATTCAGATTTAGACATGGCATATCATTTAACACCCTGCTGTTCATATAAAACATGTATATCATTTACCGGTCTCTTGCAGTTATTTATCCCGGGAAAAGGGAATGGTTTTGGGTGGTAAATCTCGGTAACCGGGTTCCCGCCATTCAACCCTAGTGAGTATGGATGAGGTGGCAGCAGGGAATGTGGGCGAGGCTGTGGGACAGGGTGAGTATGGATGAGGTGGCAGCAGGGAATGTGGGCGAGGCTGTGGGACGGGGTGAGTATGGATGAGGTGGCAGCAGGGAACGTGGGACAGGGTGATTATGGATGAGGTGGCAGCAGATGACAGAGGGTGGGCCTGCTGTATGATGTGGTGAGATGTGTGACTGTAGTACCTGTCATCATGGGAGGAAATCCTCTGTCCACAGACCTCTCTGGAAGGAGTAAAGGAGAGCAGACGCAGGTCTTCCAGTTGGTTTAGGTAATGTTGTTCTATTGAGACACGTGGAGAAAATACACATATTAAGACCATAACCTTAACAGAGCACACATAAAGTGCTCCACATGTTTCTGTCTTATCACCATTCAAACAGTAATATTCACAACTATTTGCCAAAGTACAATCATCTTTTTCCTGACCAAAACCTTGGATGGTTGAACTACCGGTACATTTCATGTCACTTCTTCACCCCCCAAAACCAGAGGGAGGAGATTGAGCCCAGGTTGGGGTGGCCTGTGCTGTGGTATCTTTTTGTTCTGACCTGTGGTGTAGCGGTCTCTCTTCTGCCTCCACTGAGGCACAAAGACAGTGATCTCCCGGTGGCCCTGCCTCCAGAAGGCCTCCACAGCGATGGCTATCCCCCGGCAGGAGAAGAAGCGGTGGAGACCATGCCTACAGAGGAGCACAAGGAGGGTTACTTAGGAATGGCTTATAACTATCCTAATACATAAAGTGATTGTTGTATTTCAGATTGACAAATTGAGGATTGTCTTCAGACAGTATTGTCACAGGTGAGTAACAAGTAGGGCTGTGATGGTCATGGAATTTTGGATGACTTATTTGCGGTCACCGCTATAACCGTTCAAATAGCAAAAAACTAGTAAAAAAATAGAAACTTTACCCAAAAGAAGCACATTTTACACACATTTTCTCCTCTCCTCCGCTCCTGATTGCATGTGCTGCAGGAATTGGGGGGGGCAAAGACTCCTACAAAAACTTGCTGAAACAAGGAGCAACAAACTTCCATCATGCTGTAGAGTCACTGCCTCAACTGCAGGTGTTATGTTTCTGAATGCCCAGCCTTCCGTCTTCAGTCAGCTGTTTGTCCAAAACACAAAATTCTAAAATTGGCCAGTTTTGCGTCCTCTTGAATATGAATATAAAGTTAATTCAAATAATATTTTACTAAAACTAATATGACGGTTATTTTATGACTGTCTATCCTTAATAGTCAATTACACGATTATAAAATTACTGTGCCAGCCCAGTTTGAGATAGAAAGCCACTCAGAAAAGTAACACATTGAAGGTGTGAAAGACGCTCTGACATCTACAAAAGACGTAGCCTAACAGAGTAGTATGTCCCTCTGGTCAGAGACAGCTTTTGGCAAGAAGTTAACAGTGCTGTGGTCCAAAAATAAAGATATGGTGAGTTTAAATGCAGCCTTTATACAATTCTACTTAAAATTCTACCCAGAGTTGTTGATCCCTCCCAATACACTAATCTCATTCTATATCTAAAAAAAAGTAAAGTAGGGTTTGTTTATATTACTTGGAGATTGCTGGAAAATATGGGCAGATAGGGGTCCAGTAGATCTCATTAGAACCATTACAAACAAACTGCCAGAGGATATTGTGAACACACACCAGCTTAAAACACGTCTCATTTTGTGGGGCAATGCAAAGTCAAGGGAAGTTCCCTCTTAAAAGAGAAAGTTGCACATCCTGTTTGAACTCACTAACTGCAGCACCACTGACGTGGATAGTAAAATCACCGTGTCAACATGGAAATGTAATCGCCAAATATACAAAACTTTATTTCCCCTTGTAATTTTCTAAAATAAAACCCCCATACTTGTATGTCCCTATAGCATATGTACTCTGAGATTTTATCATGAAATGTGATTCTGACCTCATTCGGATGAGGTAGGTAGCTTAACTCAGTCCACACAAACTGAAGTTAGCTCTGCCAGTCAGATTAGTCCGAGTCTGAAAGGGTGATACCTCTATTTCAATTATTCTGACTAAAACAACTTCCAGTAATGACTTCAGTGGACAGAATAAAATGGTGCGCAAAGTAAGACACAGAGGAGAAACTGGCAAGTTGAGAGAGATAGTTGGAGTTATATTACTGACAATTATTTTATAGATATTTTCCCATGTGGACAGTCATTAGCCTTGCCAAAGACATGGTGGCCATGCCTTAAGCCTACCTACTTATACACTGAGGGTTACTGGAAGAGCTCTCAGCTATGAGCTTTTATGTTACCCTTGAAAGTCCTGACTGAGGGTTACACTCCTGCTTTCACACACACACACCAACGCTCACATAGGCCT
The DNA here is from genome assembly GCF_018296145.1 of Oncorhynchus tshawytscha. Taxonomy (NCBI): domain Eukaryota; kingdom Metazoa; phylum Chordata; class Actinopteri; order Salmoniformes; family Salmonidae; genus Oncorhynchus; species Oncorhynchus tshawytscha. The sequence goes on along the minus strand of NC_056434.1, from coordinate 26,616,242 downwards.
ACACACAGGTGGTTCCAGACAGTCATATCTGATGACGAGAAAATGAGTGTGGGCTCTCAGTGTTGTTCCACATCCTCCTACAGAGGGTTGTATAGAAAGGGGAGGTTACTCACGCCATGGCCACGTTGCTGCCGTCAATGATGATGTGCCGGAGATCAGGGTGTCCAGGCTCGTTCTGTAGGGTCAGGGTGTAGGGGTTTCTCAGGGAATCATGGAAGCGGGTTGTGGCAGTCAGGGGTGGTGGAGCAGGCTCTGTGCGAGGTGGGGGGACTCTGGCTGACAGGGTCTGATAGGAGCAGCCTGGCCGTGTGTCTGCTGGCTGGGTTGGGCGCTGTGGTGTGCTCCGCAGTGCTGTCACACTCTCCACACGTACCGGCCCCATGGTCTGAGCCCCTCCCCGGGACAGGTAGTCCATCCTGGGCCCCGATGGAAAATCCGTCTGCTCTGCCATCCTGGCTTTACTGCTAGCCAGTGTGTCTGTGCTGTCCTCGTCATCATTGATGGTGATGATATCGTAAGCAGCCCCCTGAGCACTGCTGCTCCTTTTTAGTGTCATTGTCTGCAGCATGCTGCTATACTGTCCCCTCTGGCCAACACCATTGCTGCTGGGTGGCTTAATGTTCTCCTTGGACTTTACATTCAGGGCTCGGTTTGGGACTCTATCTAGCCCTCTATCCTTATCCCTGGAGTTGAAAGTAGAGGAAGAAGACTCAGAGTTGTGGGTCGAGGATGCCCCTCCTCGCTGTCTCTCTGTTCTTTGGCTCTCCTCCACAATGCACTCCAGCAACAAAAAAGTGTCCTCTGTCTGGCCCGTCTCCTTCACCACCCGCTCCACCACCTCCTGCTGGTAGCCCATTGTTCTGAAGAAGTTCACCAGGCACCGCAGGTTGGTCTCAGGGCTCACAGCCTCCCCGTCATCCGCACCATCACTAGAGTCCAGCACCATCAGCCCCATGTTGGTCTTGGAGGGGGTCTTAGTTCGGCTGTCACTGGCCACAGTGTGGCGCTCTCTCTCCATCGACTCCTCTCTCCTCTCCAGGGAGTACTGTCTCTTGGTGTCCCTCAGCTCACTCTCTGACGAGCGGCGTTTGTGGGAGGGCCGGACGCCATTCAACAACCCCGTCTCGGCCCCGGATGCAGCCCCAACCGCCTTCTCCTCAAAGCTGGTGTCCAGGATGCGCTTGGAGAGGTCAGTGACAGGAGTGCTGCTCTGGGAGCGATCCTGGTCCACGTCTATAACCCCAAAAGGCTGAGTGGGGCTCTGGGCCAGACCTAGCAGCTCCTCTTTCAGGGCACTGGGCAACAGGAGCAGCTCCATGGCATACTTATCATCTCGCTCCTCCACAAACGTCTTGAAGGTGCGTTTCACGGCCGGCTCCCTATCTCCGGGCAGGCTGCGCTTCTCTTGGAAGAGAGCAACAAACTGCTGCACGCGGCTCTTTGCCATGATGACAGACTCAAAGCAGCCCAGCAGGCGCAGTGTGCCTGGCTCCAGCATCACAACTTCAGCGCTGGTGTCCCGCAGCAGTCGGTCAAGGAACAGACCCCGGGCACCGGCAAAGATGCAGTGCATGTCCACGGGGTAGTGCTCCTCCTGCTGCAGCTCTGGATCACACAGGCCTTTCAGGTACTCCTGCAACAACACAGGGTCAACACCAGTTAGAAAAGTAGACATGACAAAAAAAAATCACCATACACACGAGAAGGTCCACATTCGAAGCTTAACAGGGTAATGCGCCAATTGAAACTGATAGCATGATGCACAGGGATACCCCCTCTACACCTACTCAAGAAACTTCACTCATCTTAACTGACAACTCTCAGTCAACTCTGTCATCACCACATTGACTGTAAATTGGCGAGATTAAAACGTGGAAGATGGGAAGTTGTCAGAAACCAACTGAAACCCAATGAGGAAATCTCAACCTCTTTCCAGAAATATTTGATGAATCAGCCTCAAGTTTGGCTATGTCAAAGAAGCACCTGTCAAAGTGTGTCTCCTCTCCATACAGCAGACATGGTTTCCTGATGACTACACATTGGAAAGATACATGATGAGGCAAGACATAACTGTGTTGGGGTTTCCGTTTTCTGTGTTCTCAATGGGGTGGGAGGAGATTCCAAGTTTACTGGCACCAATAGTAATCGTTTCCGCGTTGTCGAACAGGTGACATTGATATTACCGAATCCGGTGATCTGTACATTGAACTTTACCTGCCCGCTACACGATGTTGTCAAGGGAAAACTCAAGGCACAGAAGTGTAAAAAATGTAGCCTAGTTAAGACTGGTGTTTTTAGAGTAGTAGAATGAACGGGAAATCAGTGTTGAAATGAAAACAAAAGGAACGCCAAGAACAGCTTGTCCGTCTGTCATGCAATTCGGGATCTTACGGAATGATGTAAACCTGGCCGGACTCTAACGTTAGATCTATAATCTTTAACGTTACTGATATATTATCTGTATAGTTAATTTGCTAGAAGGCATATGACACAGAGCCTTATCAGATTATGAAACCCAAACAACTTCTTAATTAGCATAGTAGCTATTCCATTCGGTACACCATGACCATGCGATTGATTATACTGTCTGATTTGTCGCTTACATTTCAGGATGGCGCTTCTCTACTAACGTTAAAAGGCTGTTTAACTGCCTGACAAAAATAAATAAAATATAAGAATGGGTATCAATGTTATAAGCCTCAAGCTAATTTCAATAAGTCACAGTCAATTTTACCTTTGCCCTCGACACGTCGTCTCTCTTCCCCTTGAGTTGAAGCCATATCTGCCTTGATGCTGTACTACTGTGGGCTCCAGTGTCCAAAAGGCCGATAATTGTGAAAACTACCCGGAAAACCTGTTCTACTCTGGGCTTGGCGCATTTCAGTTCTTCTTGCTTGTTTTCAAAGACAGCAAATTCGTCCACTGTCAGGGACTCTTGCTGTTGTCTGCTCCCTGTTGGCGACAGCCTGTTTCCCAGGGGTTCCTTACAGGTTACCTCGGTGACTCGCTTCATACCGAGAAGGGGCCGCGTTGTTGACATTCTGTTTTTGAATATGTCTGTCCCTGATGACAACAGATCGTTTTAATATCGTAACCATTCGGTGTCATTTGGATCTTTATCCTCCTTCATGGTTTCCTTCTATCGGTCTTCCTCTTCTATGCGGTGATATATTAGCTAGAGTGGTCCAGTTTTAAGACAACTTTTTACATGTCAACCCCGACGCATCCGGAAAGTCCCAGTGATGATGTCATCAAAAGACGACAATATGTACGGTATGTGTTTATTTATCTCATCCAAAGAGATCTTATAGATATTTTGACTATCTATTCAATATCTTGAGCAAAATGTCATTATTTATTTTGTAAATAACTCAGCTTCCAATGGAAAATAACAAACAACCAATGTTAAAGTCCAGACACATCATTGTCAAACAAATTATAATGGTCACAAGGGCAATTAGTGGGACATAGGTTTATCATCCAGATAAATATGGATTATAAACAAATCATGTTATAATAGATCATTTTAACCAAGCACATTTGTGAAACTCCAGAAATACCCGTATTCGTGCAGCTGATTCGTCAATTCATAGCTGATCTAAAATTATACCATTACACCACCTACTGGTGATGAAGCTACATAACATAAAACGCTTGATGATAGATGTGTTTTGCGCATTGTCAACCTTTTTTCATGACACATAATGAGCCATAATACAAGACAAGAGTTGTGAGGTTTGTGAACAGGCTCTAGACAATTTTAAACTTAATTAATGAATGTAGTCTGCTTACCTAAATTAATTGTGCTGAAAACGAATGTGACTATTATTGGTACATTGTAATCAGAACCATATTTGTCCATTAATCTAAATATGTAATGCATTTGCCTAATACGGTTGGGTAAAGCTGAGCATAAATTTGGAAAAATACTTTTCCTCTAACTGGAGTTTATCTGCTAATATGCGAGGAACTAACATTTGTGTCAGTTTAATCTCAAGAGGCAAATACACTATAGCAGGGTTTCTCAATCTCGGCCCTCGGGACCCCAAGACGTGCACGTTTAGTTTTTTGCCCTAGCACTACACAGTTGATTCAAATAATCAACTAATCATCAAGCTTTGAATCAGCTGTGTAGTGCTAGGGCAAAAAACTAAATGTGCACGTTGCAACTCTGCCTAGAAGGCCAGCATCCCGGGGTCGCCTCTTCACTGTTGACATTGAGACTGGTGTTTTGCGGGTACTATCTAATGAAGCTGCCAGTTGAGGACTTGTGAGGCGTCTGTTTCTCAAATTAGACACTCTAATGTACTTGTCCGCTTGCTCTCAGTTGTGCACCGGGGCCTCCCACTCCTCTTTCTATTCTGGTTAGAGCCAGTTTGCGCTGTTCTGTGAAGGGTGTTGTACGAGATCTTCAGTTTCTTTGCAATTTCTCGCATGGAATAGCCTTCATTTCTCAGAACAAGAATAGACTGACAAGTTTCAGAAGAAAGATATTTGTTTCTGGCCATTTTGAGCCTGTAATCGAACCCACAAATGCTGATGTTCCAGATACTCAACTAGTCTAAAGAAGGCCAGTTTTATTACTTCTTTAATCAGCAAAACAGTTTTCAGCTGTGCTGACATAATTGCAAATGAGTGTTCTAATGATCAATTAGCCTTTTAAAATGATAAACTTGGATTAGCTAACACAACGTGCCACTGAAACACAGGAGTGATGGTTGCTGATAATGGGCCTCTGTACACCTATGTAGATATTCCATAAAAAACCTGCCATTTCCAGCTACAATAGTCATTTACAACATTAACAATGTCTACACTGTATTTCTGATAAATTTGATGTTATTTTAATGGACAAAACATTTAGCTTTTCTATGAAAAACAAGGACATTTCTACGTGACCTCAAACTTTTGAATGGTAGTGTGTGTGTATATATATATATATATATATATATATATATATATATATATATATATATATATTTACACATTTGTTGCATGCAATCCAGATTCTATTTAGCATATTCAAGATATACAGACTGAGACATTTAGCCTTTGACCAAGTAAAATAGTATGCAACGCCAAGTGATGTGACTTGATATAAGCCAAATCTGTGTATTTGTTTGATTGTGTTTCTGTATGTGATAGTGTTCTTTTCGTGCCTGTGTTTTTCATGGAGTTAGACATTAAGTGAAAGTGAAAGAGACGTGTGTGTGTGTGTGTGTGTGTGTGTGTGGGCACTGGATGAGCAGAGGTAATGGAGAAAGAGGAGTGGCTGGCTGGCTGTTGTCAGGCGCCGAGGCCTTGAGATGGAGGAGAACACAAAGCAGCAGCTATACAGGCCATTCAGAACAACAACGCCTCACCCACACTGATGGCAATGGCAACGTGTTCGCTCTGTCAGTCAGGAACATTGATTATAACAACATTATAAATCCAGCAATTGTAACAGTGTTAAAAGCAATTTAGAGTATTATCTTTATATGTAACTATTCAACTGTATTGGAGGGTTCCCCAACTGGCGGCCCGTTCTCTGGATTTGCCCGTGAGTGGTTTTATTTGGCCCCCCCAAGTTTTCAAAGCAAAAAAAAACAAAAAAACATTTATAATTTGTTTTATTTGTACAATTTTCATTGTTGGACATAAAAGACTAAAAACACCAGGAAATCAGCTCCAAGTGACTTTCATTTGGGAAATCTCTTCCCGAATATTTCCAAGCATAATAGAGAGACGTGATTGTATACAAATGTAAGGTTTGAAATTATTATGTTTTAGGAAAATATATCTGTTTGTTGCTTCTTGCGGAAAATTTTCAGTCTACAAATTATTTTTAATAATGTTTTGGACCTCCGACCACCCGCTCAAGGAAAAATTTGCCCGCGGCTGTAGTTGCTTGATGATCCCTGCTGTATTGTATTGTGAAAGGTGTGGCGTGAAGCATTACCGTGAAAATTTGTATTCATCCTCTGTCCACTAGATGATGCTCTCACCCTCCAGACACCAAAAAGGCCCCTAAACCTAATATTGACAAAAACAATTCTGAACATCGATAATTTTCATTATTTGAAGTCCAGACGCACAGAGCAGGGGAATCTAGTCTTTATTAAAGTTAATTGAAGAGAAGAGTTGGGTTGAACAAGAGAAGAGAGCGAGCCGTGAACCATCAACGTCCAGATGACAGAAATATCAGCAGAGTTATCCTGTCGGCCCATTTGTTTTTGGCAGCCTCATAATGTACCAAGCCTTCAAAACCAAATGGACACTCACTGTTGTTGGAACACAACCACACCACAACATAGCCAGACCTTGATTACCTCACATTCTCCTCATGTTGTGTTTTGCTCTGCCTGTGAATTAACTAGTCTCTCTCTCTCTCTCTCTCTCTCTCTCTGTCTCTCTGTCTCTCTGTCTCTCTGTCTCTGTCTCTCTGTCTCTCTGTCTCTGTCTCTCTCACACATACACACAGAGTCCATGAGGAATAGTTAGGCAATATATCAATCAGTGGTTACTCTTTATTCTCCTCTCATGAAGAGGACATTCCTACTCCTAATTTCTATAAGACATGATTGAACCATAGCTATGGACAGGAAATCACACATTATAAATATCTGAAGAAATATGGCTTGACATATTGTTCAAGGAATGAATGGTATTATTATATTATATTTAAACAATAAGGCTGGAGGGGGTGTGGTATATGGCCAATATATCACGGCTAAGGGCTGTTCTTTGCACAACTCAATGCGGAGTGCCTGGACAAAGCCCGTAGCTTCGGTGTATTGGCCATATATCACAACCCCCCCAAGGTGCATTATTGATATTATAAACTGGTTACCAATGTAATTGTTTTGTCATACCTGTGGTATACTCTCTGATATACTGTACCACGGCTGTCAGCCAATCAGCATTCAGGGCTCGAACTGCATTAGATGATAGGAAGGAGCACAACAGAATGAAGAGAGGTTTTCACTGCAGGGCCCATATCTCCAATAATATAATGTGATCAAACTCTTTTGTTTGGGATCACTGAAGACTCATTGGGTTAAATAGTCTCATCAAATGGAGCTGTCAGTGAGTCTGCTCTGCCCTGCTTTGTAGTCTGGAGGTCATAATGCTGTGCAGATTGGGCTGGGTCTACAGCCAGCCAGTGGGACTATTTCAATTGGCAGTGGCAGTTGAGGGTGGACAGCTTTGAGGTGCAGAACACCACTGACCTGCGACACATACTCCACTTTAGTTCTTATTGGCTAGTCACTGTTCAGTCACAGCTGGGACGACCAGACAGAAGACAGAAGTGAGATGTGGTAGGAGTTCTTGGCTTGAGGTGCAGATGGGAGGTCTTGCTTATTTTCTGTTAACACATATGAGTGTCACATACACAAATGTTTACGGATGAGACCGTTGACAGCTTGGGTAAGAGACAGCCTCCACCCAGCCACCCCCTAGCAGGTCATGTGGAGCAGGAAATAAATATAAAACCAGATAAAAGGCAGATCATGAATAATAAAACGGTCATAAATGTAATAATCTGGCCTGATGATTTATGAATTTACAGTGTGTGATGGCCCCGACCACACTGTAAATATTTATGTGACAAGCGCTAAGCTCTCTTTAATTGTGATTAATGGTTATGCGTCTGAGCGGACCCCATAACTGCCAGGCTTTATTACAGGCAGTTGGCTGAATGCAAATGTTATTTCGTGTAAGATTAGTGAGACAAATTGGGCTTTTCCGGTGGTCTACAGCACATCAGACAACAATCAGCCTCTCACGATTCAACACTTCGATTACTACAGCAGTTTTTTCGACAGGAGGGATCTGTCAAAGTTTAGACCACACTGACAGCTACAATATAAGAAAAAGGACACATTGATACATGCATGCACACACTCACATGCACACACACATTCACGCATGAATGGGCTCACACACGTACACACGCACATGCAGACACACCTATTTATGTGGTGAGCCTGCGTCAGAACCCAGGTGTGTGTCACTGGGTTTGAAGGGGTGATATGAACACTATCCATTAAAGGGTCAGTGAGTCATAAATGCCTGGAACATTGTGTACATTGTGGTTGTATCTTTATTATGAGATTACAATATGTAATTTGTAGAAATGTGAAAATGCTCTATTCACTTCCATACATTTTTGGCCCGGTACCGGTTTACATTCAGACGAGCCCTGTGACACTTGTGGTGATCATAGAGCAAAACGGAGAACGCCATCATGTTCGTGAGAGTGTCACCTTTCCATAGAAGAAACTTCTCGGGAACGCTGGCGAAACAGGCTTAATAGACCAGGCCTGGTTTTGGGGTTTGAGAAGTCAATGAGGGAAGTGAAAATTCTTCCTTAGTTGTTAAAATGTTCTCGAACTCTAAAGGCTAAAACTAGATTCAAGCCAATGTCCTAAAGAGTTAAACATGTTATTATTCCAACCTCGTGAAAGTGACAAACTGACACATTTTCATTTTCGTCAAAAACAACTTTATATCGAAGGAGTGCCTTTTTGATTTTACGGCCTGATCAATCAGCCTATAAAAAAAAAACATATCTCTAGCTTGAACAGATGTATTTTGTTGGGGATTTTTAAAATGATGTTGTGAAGAGTTTCGTAGAGGCGTAGACATCGACTCTTTTAAATACATTCCCAATGTCAAACCTGTTGGAGAACATTCCTAGAACATGACCAAAATGTTTACTTTTAAACTTTTAGGAAACGTTCTGTTAAGGTAATGAAATACCAAGAACATTTAATAAAACATGTGAAGTTCCGTAAATGTGCTGAGAATGTTCCACAGCCAAGCAACACAATTCCCAGAAAGTTGTGGGAAGGCTGTATGCTAAATAACCATAGGACAACCACGCTCTCACCAAGCTCTAAGAAACATATGGTTCTCAGAACGTTGTGTGCTAGCTGGGTTCCCTTTAATTTAAAGAACATTAAGAAGCAATGTTATTCTGTGAGAATTTCAGTACATCAGCATAACATTACCTACAGGTAAGCTCATGGTTCTATTTGAAGTCATGTTCTCAAATTCCATAAAAAACTTGAGACCTTTAACGTTCAGAGAATGTTTGAAGAATGTTATTTAAAACCATACATTCCTTTCTCAGAATCAACAAAACTCTCTCTCTTCTTAAGTGTGGTCCATTAACTGATCTTAATGAGTTGCTTGCTTCCCTTGAAATGGGGTCTGTTTGAATAGACTAAAATGAATAGCTTTGTATGCGTAAAAAAAACATGGCTGCTAGCTGCATCCTGGTGGCACGGTGAACTAATTCCATGGATAGAGAACAGAAGATTATAGTTTCTAATCTCACTGTTGCCGTGTCAAAATAAAAAAAAGTGTTTGCATGATTAATGCCTAAGGAAGTGCATTTCCATGTGTCCTATCTGAGCTTGTAGTAAAAAAGAAAAAAGTATGTTATTAAAAGTCTTATTGAACCATTCAGTGAAGGTTTTAAAGGAAGTTATTCAACAACTTCCTAATAACCAATCATTTCCGTTCTCAGAGCAATATTGAAACCTCCCATGAACATTTTCAAGGAACCAGAATAAAACGAACCTCCCTCCAATCTAAAAATACACATTCCCAGAATTGGCAAAGTTCTCAGTTTTAGGAAAAGTATGGTTTCTTTCGCACAACCAATGTGAAAACAAAAACTTATGTTCCCACAACTTCCAATGAACCAAATGTGCTAGCTGGGAAATGTGACAGACCTTACAGAATGACAAGATATGACCTTGAGATAGAAGACACAAAAGATCTCTTCTTCTCCTCCATCATCACGACTTTACCCACCGACTTCATCAATGCTTTCTATTTCTCCCATGTCCTTCCTCCTCCAGTCCTCCCCTCCAACTCCACTTTTTATTCACTCTTTACCTCGTTCCTCTGTATTTGTTATAACTTAAAAAACCTGCACTTCTGTGGTGGGAGGCAGGAGCTGAGGCAGGAAAGAGGATAGCTAAAGGAGGAGGAGGCGATGTTGAATGGCTGTCATTTCCTCAGCCCAGAGTATTTGGCGTCTTCTCTATGGCAACAACATCTCATAAACCGCAAATAGTCTCACTCTCATGTTAGATGAATTTCAACCAATGGGACTGTACCGTTTCAGGGTCTGTTAAAATGCCATTGTCTCCCATGTACCTGTAAGTTGAGGTCTTCACGGGTCCAAAAAGTTCGACCCATTTTGAAATGGACCTTGGACTTTCCCACCCAGACACGATATGCATAAATACAATTTACTGAGACTGGTTCCGAACGGACCAGAGGACAACTAGAACCGTTCCATATAGACCTGTTCGTATCCAGACTCAACCCCTCACTCTGATCGGAGTGAGGGGTTGCAGCAGAAACATATATTTTTAAGCAACTTTATTAACCTGAGCTGATAAAGCGTGAGAGGAGAGAGTGAGTTGGGTCACTTTAGAAGGCAAGGGAGGGGACGTACTGGGAGCGAGTGACACTGGGAGCAGGAGAGAGGGAGGGAGGGGGGGAGCAGCGAGGAGGGTGGGAGAGACGAGAGACCGCAACCAACCAAGCCGACTCACGCTATGGTAGAGTAATAACTGTCATAGTTAGGTTTATTTATCATTAAATATGATTACTTAGTACCTGTCTAGACTGCTATCTAACGTTATCTAGCTAGGCTTATTGAGGCTTCAGTGCATGCACTTTCTCATCCTACAGTTACAAATAACAACTCCATACATTAAGTAGCAGTCTACCTGTTGGCTCTTGGTCGTTGTAGCCTATCCTTCTCCTTTAATTTTAAATTCTGTCATTTTAATTCCATCTTCCATTGATTAGAAATCTCAATATCTTTTTTTTTTTTCATAGGCTCTATGACTGTATCCTATTGCCATTTGATGACTTATGACTGGCCAATAAAAACAACAAGCTATACACACCTGTCACGTTCTGACCTTTATTTCCTTTGTTTTGTATTTATTTAGTATGGCCAGGGCGTGAGTTGGGTGGGCAGTCTATGTTTGTTTTTCTATGATTTGGGTATTTCTATGTTTCGGCCTAGTATGGTTCTCAATCAGAGGCAGGTGTCATTAGTTGTCTCTGATTGAGAATCATACTTAGGTAGCCTGGGTGTCACTGTGTGTTGGTGGGTGATTGTTCCTGTCTCTGTGTTTGCACCAGATAGGACTGTTTAGGTTTTCACACGTTTCTTGTTTTTGTAGTCAGTTGTTCATGTGCACATTTATGTATTAAAAGAACCATGGACACTTACCGCATATTGGTCCTCTGATCCTTTTTGCCTCTCCTCTTCGGAAGAAGAGGAGGAAATCCCTGACAACACCACGCTCCACTCTTGTGAAAAGCAAGAGCAGCAGCATTTGAGATTGGATCTGTACGGGCCCTTCCGGACGAGTCAGGTAAAATTACACATACCCGAGACAACGTAACATTTGTGAATGGAAGATGAGAGGAACATCTGTTCTCCATCTACAACAACAAAGAGACTGAGAACCTGTGAAAATGAGGCACAACGTTTTTAACCATCATGGAATACACACAGTGGCACTGACAGTCATTTACACACACACACACACACACACACACACACAGACAAACACACACACACAGACAAACACACACACACAGACAAACTTATGCACCTTATGCATCTTACACTCTTATGCCCCCAAAAAATCTAAAGCATTGTCATATCACTGCACGCAATCATATTGCCATATAACAGAGGTGTTGACAATGAAGGAGGACTGGCGCAGGGACACTTGGGTATCCAGGGAACATGTTGCACTCATCCCACAGGGAACTGATCGTCTACTGGCCAGGCCTCCTGCAGCCTTTTCAGACCGGTGCTGAGTCTGTCTCCTCTCCACAGGACAGCATGGGCAGACATGCCACTCCAGCTCCACCACAGATTTAGGCCTGGTTCTGCGCTGGCCCAGTAATTGGTGCTAGTGTCGGGACAGTCACAGAGGGAACGGAAGGGGGGTGACTAGAGAGGGAGATAAGGGGGTAAGGAGGGGCTACTGGTGTGTGCCTGTGTGCCTCTCTCCCCAATTGCAGTGGTTATGTAGAGAAAGCAAGGAAAGGAGGAGAACGTATAGCACCCGGACCGTACATGTCAATGACCACAGTGGATTAAACACTGGATTAAATGGTGCATCTGAAGCTTCAATTGTTAATTCTTCTGTTTGTAATCTCTAAACATGACACTTTACAATATAATTATACACACGCGCACACACACGCACACACAAACACACACACGCACACGCGCACGAGCACGCGGGCACACACACACACAGAAGAATGAACTAATTATAGCATTCATTCATTGGTCAATGTTGTGGACAAATCACGATTGGATGATTTACCTATAGGCTCCAAAATGAGGGCTCGTTGTGTGTGTGTGTGTATGTGTTTGTGTGTGTCTGTAAGCTCTGCTATGAAAACAAAATCACTGATAGGACATCAAGAAAACAACAACAACATTCCAATAAAAGAGACCAAAGAGGAGGAATACCTGTAATGGAACAAATTCTCTGGACAAGACCACTCAACCCTGACTGCTCACCTCAACTCCCCAAACAAGCCTGTTCTATTCCCGCTACCTCTCTGCCTTCTCTCTCTCTCTCTCTCTCTCTCTCACTATCACTCTCTCTCTCGCTCTCCCCCCCCACTCCCAGTCCACCACAGCGGGAGAGCACAGCCACTGAAGCCAATTAGCTGAAGCACTACAGACTGCCTTTACTCAAGGGCTGATGGGCTCATTAAGCATGAAGAATTCATGGCATTTAACTCCTCAATTCTGCAAGCGTGGAGGCCCACGATTGGCTGGGGAAAAATATATTTTCCAAATAGACGGTTTTTGCAGGGCACAGCGAGAGGGACATCAACAGTATGTGTGCTTGTATATGTCGCTCCCTGGAAAACTTAGTGTTTAGACTAGCGTTAAAAGAAAGGTGTCTATTTACCTGAGAGAATCTGGAAATCGAGGTTTGAGATCATCTACAAAAAGCCTCTTGTCACCTTATTCTCACAGAATGCAACAGACTCACACTCTGATTTGACAAGGCAAGCACAATGTGTGGGCGCAAGTGTGTACGCCCATGTGTGTGTCTGTGTATGTGTGTGCGTACCTAGGGGGAGCAGGTGAAACAATAACCTGACAGAGATGGGTCCTCTGTCACATCCAGGGGGCCAGACACTGTTACTGTGGCAACATGCAGATCTCACCCTCCAGCGGGAGGATCAAAAGGCTTGTTAATAACTTTGTGAAGTGGAATGCTCCCTTCACTTTAAAACAAGCCTTGAACATGGTAATTACACACATAAGAAAGGCATCCTGAAGAGAGCCATCAGAGAGAGAGAGAGCAACTGGAGAGAGAAGAGAAGTAGTTTAAGCCAAAAGATAACTGGCAGCTGTTCGGCACTGTCTGGGACCCACTGCAGAGTTGAGAGCAAACAAATGAATAAACTAAACGGCGCATTCACTGTACAACTGTATAGATCGAGGTATAGGGGGAAATTATATAGAGATGGTATCATCCCCCTGAAAATGTTTATGGACTACACCACTATATTTCTGAGTCCCTGTGAGATTCTCAGAGAGAGAATGAAAGTGCGGGAGATGAGCTTGGTGGGTGTGTGTATCAGCCAAGCAAATTTGGCTTGAGGTCTTGTGCTGAGAATAGGTGGGCATCAGCAACAGTTGCTGAACATGTGTTGTCTCTTGTGTGATGGCTGATATAGTGTCTGGTGTGAACACAGGGCGAAAAGACTCCAGATGCAGGAAGCCGAGCCAACCTCTGAACTCCTACAGAGAAAGAGCTGCCCCTCCTCCCCAAACTGCTCACTTTGTTATCCCCTCAGTGTCTCTTTTCATTTCATCATTTCATTTTTCATCCCTAGCTCTCTTTGATCTGCTCCCACTCTCCAGTTCTTTTCATATCTTTCTCAGCTCTCTTCCCTCTGCCTCCGCCTCCCCCCCCCTCCTCCACCACCTCCTCCTACTTCTCCCCCTTCTCCCACTCCTCCCACTTCCTCACCTCCTCCTCCTCCCCATTCACCTCCTCCTCCCCATCCACCTCCTCCTCCCCATCCACCTCCCCCTCCCCATCCATCTCCCCCTCCCCATCCACCACCTCCTCCCCATCCACTTCCTCCTCCCCATCCACCTCCTCCTCCCCATCCACCACCTCCTCCTCCCCATCCACCTCTTCCTCCCCATCCACCACCTCCTCCTCCTCAATTCACTTACTCTGTCTCTGTTATTATTTTCTGTGTTTATTATACAGATTCTCCTGTGTTCCTTCTCTCTTTCACCCACACCCATCATTCAAGCCTTTCCCTTTTCTCCCAAATTCAAATTTCAAAGTCAAATAACACTGGCATGGTGAAGAGGACATTTGCAGTGCCAATTCATTTCACACATTGGCATCTACATCAAAACAGAGAAAGAAAAAATACAATACAAATGTGATTGATCTGCCCCTCTTGTCTCCATCTCCCTCCCTCTCTCTCCTCGCTATGGTGCCCAGGCGTTGAGGAAGAAAGCCTGTAATTGTTTTATTGAGGGGGATGAGTGAGGTTTGCTGTGCAGATCCTGGTTACATGAACAAGCTGACAGCTGGACACTATCACCCATGAACCTTGCCACATCCTCCAGATGTGTATTGCTTACTCTCTCTCTCTTGCCATGTGTTCAAATGTTTTGAATGTGAGAGCGTATCACTCAGTTTCACAGTACAAGATTGGTAAGAGGACAAAGGGTCTCACCTCCTTTAAACTAGAGAGCCTTGAGGGGTATGGCCTGGATTCTATTCGATATATGCTTGTGTTTACTGTTAACAAAGTGGTGGTTGTGTTCACTCTCTCTCTAGGGAAACACTGATTTGGAGTTCCCTAAATGTATATTTCTCTCTTGAAACTGCAGGATAAAATAAAACCAAACGTCCTTTGTGTAGAGTGGACAGTATTGTTAGCCTAATGACTCTGAACTCTCCCCAAGCCCCCCTAACTTTGTTTGCTCTCATTTACATCTATTTATGGTTCCCACTTATTTTCTAAGTATCACTGAGGGAACACTGTGCTGTCTTTAAAATATGTTCTGCCTTGGGACGGCTGGCAATGAATTAAAAGGATGTTCACCTGTGTCTCTATGGCACAAATAGCCAATAACCACAGATAAATGGGACAGGGATCAATACAGCCAGAGAGAAGAGAGGGAGAGAGAGAAGAGAGGGAGAGAGAGAAGAGAGAGGGAGAGAGAAGATGTGAGGGAGAGAGGGAGAGAGAAGGGAGAGAGAAGAGAGAGGGAGAGAGAGGGAGAGAGAAGGGAGAGAGAAGAGAGGGAGAGAGAGAAGAGAGATGGAGAGAGAAGAGAGAGAAGAGAGAGGGAGAGAGAAGATACGAGGGAGAGAGAAGGGAAGAGAGAAAGAGCAAGATGCAGACAGGAGCAGTTGTTGTTGAGCTGTGGTTAAGCGGTTTTCTCCGGTGCTCAGCCCCGTTATTGACCTGCCTGTGGTCTACAGAGTCTGCTGCCTGCTCCTCTCATGGGACTGATGTTTATATCTAACACAGCTTCAGACTCCGAGCCGCTGGATGGGAAGAGACAAAGACTCTCTGAGCACTATAAATAACAAATGGGGTGGTATACAGACTCTTTTTCAAGGCACAATGCCAAAATAAAAATGTGACAACGCCATTCACAGCACCTGGTTTATCAAGGAATATTCTGTAATATGATAGGCCAAAGTAGTGCCGCAATTACCCAAACAACAGAAGTTTGTGTCAACCGGTGACAGCCTAAACATCTAAACATCCTCCAAAGCACTGAATTGACCCTGTCTTGGTTCTTGGAAAATAAAGTTGACAAGTCATTGATGATAAGGGTAGTTGTAATGCACACAGTAATTATCTGTAATGTTTGATGATCAGATTAATGACCAGTGTGTGTGGATGAGACCATTATTCACTCAGAGGAGAGGTTTACAAATATAAAAATGAGCTTTTAATGGCGCTATGGGCTCCAGGGAGAGAAGACTAGAATTGTGGTCAGAGAAATCACACATGCTCTTTCCCATGTCTGATTCTATCCCTCCTCCTTCTAATCTCCATCTCCATATTGTCCTATGTCCCCGTGAACAAAAGGAAAATGGTTGTTCAAGCTAGCAGGGTCTTTGAGGGTAAAGCTATTATTGGGTGTGATATTTGCATCCATGACGTCAATGTCTGATGTCAAGCAATTTAGCAGTGGTCAGGGATGATGGAGGGAGGCAGGCAGCAACACAGATGAAACAGAGAGAGTAAGGGATAGAGGAGGAGGATGATAGGATAAAAACAACTATGCATTTGAAGTTTTTATAGAATGCAACATATATGGCATAGTAGTAGTAGTAAAAGTGACGGTTTTCATTCAAGTAAGACAGCGTGTGCGTGTGTGAAATAAAAGAAATTATCTGTAGATATGTATGTGCTGCACTGTGATGGCATTAGTATCTTGAAGAAATGAATAGCACAACTGTGAGTTCCACTCCTATCTCTCAAGTCAGCCTGATATATAGGATGCTGACGCGAGGCAGCAGCTTCTGCACAGAAAAAACGGGAGAGAACCATGTGGAACAGTAAACTAGATAATGGCCTCAGCAGTACTGTAATAGACAATCAATAGGGACTATATAGAGAACAAACCAATAACTTAAACAGACCCTGCGCTAGTCACTGGTGAATCAATAGGTCATAGATAGCGTTTAGAGCTTATAAACACTGGACGCAAATCATTAGAGCTAATCAGGTGGACTGTCTGTTGTGACTGTATGCGAAGAGAAGAGAAGACTAGAGAGTGAACAGAATATCTGTGGAATGAGACGGGTCTCAGCAGTAATAGGGGTAGAGAGAATAGAGAGAGAATTGAGAGAGTAGCAATCTATGGTAGATGAGAATTCTGCAGAACTCTGTGGTAACAGAGAAAGGGCTCTGGAGGGGTGAATGGGGGTTGGACTCAGTCCCGGAAAGCTCAGAGTAGCCGTAAATTAGCCTGTGCTGTTGAAGGGGTCCCCAGATGGTTCCCCAACATGCCACAAATAATGACATTGTTTACCTATTTCCTTTTCCTTCCCGCGCCACCCAGAGAAGAGACAGCCCAATCACTATGTTGGAAATAACACTCTATGATCTCCGTCACCAGTAGTGGTGCGTGGGTAAGATCCCGGGGGAAGCCAGGAAAAAAAGGGATATTACAACCTATGTGTTGTAATAATTGCTTAGTTTGCTCTATAACCTGTTAGTTCATATCAAATCAAATTGTATTTGTCACATGCGCCGAATGCAACAGGTGTAAGTAAAATTTAAAAAAAAAAATAATAATAAAAAAATAAAAAATAAATATATAGAAAATAAAAGTTACAAATAATTAAACAATAACAATAGCAATAGCGAGGCTATATACAGGGGGTACCAGTGCAGAGTCAATGTGTGGGTGCACCGGTTAGACAAGGTAATTGAGGTAATATGTACATGTAGGTAGAGTTAAAGTTACTATGCATAGATTATAAACAGAGAGTAGCAGCAGCGTAAAAGAGGGGTCTGGGTGGCCCTTTGATTAGCTGTTCTGGAGTCTTATGGCTTGGGGGTAGAAGCTGTTAAGAAGCCTTTTGGACCTCGACTTGGCGCTCTGGTACCGCTTGCTGTGTGGTAGCAGAGAGCAGTCTATAACTAGGGTGGCTGGAGTCTTTGACAATTGTTAGGGCCTTCCTCTGACACTGCCTGGTATAGAGTTCCTGAATGGCGGGAAGCTTGGCCCCAGTAATCTACTGGGCCATACGCACTACCCTCTGTCATGCCTTGTGGTTGGAAGCCGAGCAGTTGCCATACCAGGCAGTAATGCAACCAGTCAGGATGCTCTCGATGGTGAAGCTGTAGAACCTTTTGAGGATCTGAGAACCCATGCCAAATATTTTCAGTATCCTGAGGGGTAATAGGCTTTGTCATGCCCTCTTCACGACGGTCTTAGTGTGTTTGGACCATGATACTTTGTTGGTTATGTGGACACCAAGGAACTTGAAGTTCTCAACCTGCTTCACTGCAGCCAAGTCAATGAGAATGGGGGAGTGCTCGGTCCTCTTTTTCCTGTAGTCCACAAACATCTCCTTTGTCTTAATCACATTGAAGGAGAGGTTGTTGTCCTGTCATCACACGGACAGGTCTGACCTACTCCCTATAGGCTGTCTCATCGTTGTTGGTGATCAGGTCTACCACTGTTGTGTCATCTGCAAACTTGATGATGGTGTTGGAGTCATGCCTGGCCACGCAGTCATGAGTGAACAGGGAGGGGACTGAGCATGCATCCCTGAGGGGTCCCTGTGTTGAGGATCGGCGTGGCGGATGTGTTGTTACCTACGCTTACCACCTGGGAGCGGCCCGCCAGGAAGTCTTAGGATCCAGTTGCAGACGGAGGTATTTAGTCCCAGGGTCATATGCCTTGCAACCGTGATAAATAAGCCTAAAGGCCGAGACCATAAGAAGACACAGTGGCAGAATAAATGAAACACCTTTGTTTCATCACAAATCCAAAGATCAACCTCTGTCCGGTGAAGTCCATATAAAGCATATTGCATGTAACAAACAGTTACAGGACCTACAGCATGGTCAAGCAAGGTAATGTTTCCGACTACCAAACAATTAGGGATTTAGAACCAAGGAGAGTTTCCACAAGTCACAAAGAAAACAGGAGCTGCCTCCACTATTGCAGCACCACTTCAACATCAACATTTAAACATCATCAAATCCCCTATGCTTAGTCTAATACAGTCCCAACTAAAATATACCAAAACAATTTAGTCCAATCACCGTCAGCCAAATATGATGAGTCCATGGTTCTGATAGATGGTCTACACATACAGAGGGGCACTGTTTTGCTCACTTGGATGCATTCTCCAGTGAGATACAGTATACTCAGCCTCTTGCAAATGTAAGGAAAATTATGAAATACAGAGAGATGAAAGATAAATAGTTTTTTCTTGATACATTATTTGGGGAAGCCGGGCTTCCCTTGGACCCATGAATACACGCCACTGTCCCTCACTCTCGCTCACTTGAGTCACATAGTGAAAGAACAAATGGACGCGAGTATACATGTACATGCACACACACACGCACAAACACACACGTGTCTTTCAAACATCTTTCCAATGACCAGAATGAAAGACATAGAATGAGAAGCCTGTGTACATGACATCGTCATTAGATGAGGTTTTAATTAGATGAGGTTTTGATTAGATGACATGATTAGAGAAGGTTTTGATGAGATGACATCATGATTAGATGAGGTTTTGATTAGATGACGTCATGATTAGAGTAGGTTTTGATTTAGATTAGGTTTTAATTTAGATGAGGTTTTGAGGGTAGCAGGGTAGCCTAGTGGTTAGAGTGTTAGAGTGCTGGACTAGCAACTGGAAGGTTGCAAGTTCAAACCCCCGAGCTGACAAGGTACAAATCTGTCGTTCTGCCCCTGAACAAGGCAGTTAACCCACGGTTCCTAGGCTGTCATTGAAAATAACAATTTGTTCTTAACTGACTTGCCTAGTAAAATAAATAAAAAAAGAGATTAGGTTTTGATTAGATGACATGATTAGATGAGGTTTTGATTGAGATGAGGTCTTGATTAGATTAGGTTTTGATTAGATGACATGATTAAATGAGGTTTTGATTAGATGAGGTTTTGATTTGGATGAGGTTAGAGCTGTAATCCCACCTGAGGAACAGAACACACACAACCCTGTCTATGTGAGTTGGGATAGCACAGCATACATTTTCACTCAATCAACCAATTTTCACACAACTTAATGAAGCATTGAATGTGGCACTGCCTGTCCCTGTTTATCTTTATTAACCTTAAAAAATGTCCATTGTATCTCTCTCTGAGTGTCATAATGGTTGTCTACCATACTTTTATTCAATTTTGGGGCAAAAATAATAAAACCTGATGAAGCTTTTATGAATGCTTTTTCATGATAAAGGTTTGCAAAGGGAGGGTATGTTACTGAAACTTTTGAAGTTTACCACTAAACTACTAGAATTTTATCAGGTTACATTTAGTGGCCTTTTTGGGTACTTCACAGGCATCTGTAATTATATCTGGCCTTCAGTGTGGCTGTCAGAAATATAACATAATCAAATAAGATGATTTTAACATACAAAATGTAATGACCAAGCTGTAAAACATTATCCTAACTGTAAACCATCAACTTATTGTCACACTCTGACCTTAGTATTCTTTGTTTTCTTTATTATTTTGGTTAGGTCAGAGTGTGACATGGGGGATTTATGTGTTTTTTGTCTTGTCTAGGGGTTTTGTATGTTTATGGGGGTGTTTCCTATCTAGGTGTTTTTGTAAGTCTATGGTTGCCTAGATTGGTTCTCAATTAGAGGCAGCTGTCTATCGTTGTCTCTGATTGGGAACCATATTTAGGCAGCCATATTCTTTGGGTATTTTGTGGGGGATTGTTCCTGTTCCAGTGTTCCAGTGTGTAGTGTTCACATTACGGGACGGGACTGTTTCGGCTTTTGTCGGTTTGTTGTTTTTGTTCGGTGTTTCCATATTCCCATTAAATATGGATTATCATCACGCTGCATCTTGGTCCTCCTCTCTTTCACCCGAAGACAGTCGTTACACTTATATGTCTGTTGGCAGATGTGAAACAAGTCATTAGTTAGAAGAATTGCATAGTTAACTGAAAATATTGTCATTGTTGATAATTTTTTTCATTAATTTGGCTATTTTCTCTTGATCCATATGGTCTGTCAACTAGAAACCCATGGACAATATGGACACAGATATAACAAATTAATACATTTACAATTTTTTTTTTACCATAGATTGATTATCTGTTTAATTGCCAAAATTGCAGAAGATTCCGATAGCTTTGCAATCCTATAGGTCTATGTGTCTACATTACTCTGTGTGTATGTGTGTTATATAGACCATTGTGTGTGTTATGCATCCTCTGTGGGACAGTGAAAAGGAGTTAGGAGGGGGTGGGCAGAGCCAGGAGATAGGACAGGTAGCCTTCTCTCCTCCCATCACTTACTCTGCTGCATTAATGTTATATCTTTCACCCTTTTCTTATGTTCTATCCATCTCCTCATTATCCTCTCCACCGCAACGGGGTGACAGGGAAGGATACCCTAAAAATGGAGAGGAAACTGACCTTGCCCTCATCCTCATCGCTCTTTCTTCACCATGCTGAGCTAAATTGCCTATTATTTCTACATTTTTTCCCGTCCTTTACCCCCTCTGTCTGAGTATTAATGACGGTAGGCAGAGACTGGGATGCTGATGGCCGTGTGCGTCGCTGTGTAACTCATTATTCCTGAGGATGCTTAAACATGTTTAGAGTGTCTGTGTTTAAAGGATACACCGTCTCATTCCTGTCAAGAGCTGCCACCTGACAGAACCTGATGAGTCCTTTACCTAAGGATTTCTCAAGAACAGCGAGGGAGTATTCACCACAGTGCGGCTGACTCCTCCTACTATTCACAGGAGAAATGCAAACCACAACACATAACGGCACATGGAGCTGGAAGTATGATGTTGACGAATGATGTGGATGGTAGGTTGCTTGCTCACCTTGTGGTCAAGGTCATAGTCACCTTGTGCTCTTGTAAGGGAGTGCAGTGTGTGGACTTTGTTGAAGAGTGGGGCTTGACTGTAATAGCAACTTGCCTTCTACAGTAGGCCCAGTCATGGTTTGAGAACTTGTTGATCCTAAGCAGTAAGCCATGCCAGTCATTCTGCAGCAATCCCAGAGTTCCTGGGGTGACACATGGATGTGTGTTTGTCAAGAGACTGTGTCATGGCTGACTGGATGGATGTGTGTCTCTGTGCGTTTGTCACTGTTTGTGTCAGGAGACATGGCCTTGACTGACCGCTCCAGGATGACCTCTGACCCCAGAGAGTGGTGGCGTGCTGTGTCAGTCATCACTGTCAGGACCGCAGACTGAGGAGGGCTCCTGAGGGGATGAAAGAAGAGAAGAGACAGCTGGTCCACTGTCAAACATGACCCTGTGGCCTCTCACCCCTCCACTCACCCAGCTATCTATCCCTCTGTTCCATCCAACTACCCATCCATCCATCTAGCGATGGGCATGGGAAATGCTGTGAGTGCCAAACTGGCAGAAACAGTAAGCACCTGGAACAGATTATGAATGTGATATATATATATATATATATATATATATTAATTTAAAAACTTAATCATCTGTGGCATAGCAGTTAAGGTAAAGCGACTGCTTGAAAAAATACAGTTTTGTTCAGATCACAAATCATTCCTAATTATTATTCTGCAGATTCAAAACAAAGGGAAAATATTGTAGTGAGTTGCTACTTTCTCTGTACCTTGCAAGAAGGTGAATGCTCATTTTTCAGTCATATATTTGCATAAATTCTCATATTTTTAAGTATGCACTGCCAAAAATGATAAAGTGCACCCAGCACAAAGTACAGAGTGAGAAGGAGGAAGAGGGGTAGGGAGGGAGGGATAATGGGAGAGAGGGAAATGAGACAGTCATGTGGCGGCAGAGAAACAGCAAAATATGTATATGGAAAAATAGAGAGTTTGAGCTGAATATAGGAAAGGGAAACCAACATGGGATTACAGAGCAGAGAGGATAGGGATGTAAAGGTGCCAATACATGAAAATATAATGAATATTGACAATATAATGAAGGACGTGGAGGGAAACCTGTGCAAAACAAAGTAGCATATTATGCATCAGAGCCAAGGGGAGGGCATCAGTTTCCGAGTCGGGGAGGGTGGTGCGATGCTGGGTGATGGATCAGTATGTGCTGGAATAAGTGATCACTCTCTTTATGCTGTGTTTTACAGCACCAGTCAAACCTAGGCGTTTAGAGCTGATGAGGGAACAGTCGCAGGTCCTTAACTTTTACTGCTGAAATGATGGCATGAGATCGGGCCGGGCTACACTGAGCCACAAAGCTGTCAGCACC